>NC_053161.1:187083686-187101631 GCF_016835505.1 Polypterus senegalus | reverse complement strand
TTTTGATCCGCCCGGACTAGTGAATCTCAACCCAGCAGCAGCGGTAATGTTTGCACGTCCTCTCCCGTTAATACAGCAGGTAACTAATCAACTAACATTGCATATTATGTTAGTGCGATTAGCCTTAAGGCCAAACCTGCTATTACTGTGCATTGCATTTAGATGGCCATGACGAGAGAGACAGACAGAGTCTGGCTGGCTCAGATGCTGGCAGTTCTCGCTGCAGTCTACCGGTAGCTTGTCCTTTCACAGAGTGTGTGCAGGCATCCTCCACCCCGTCTGAGAGCGTGTTCTCCACAGCTGGAGAGACCATAAGTCCAGAAAAATAACGTATCCTTCCTGAAAAAAGCAGATACAGTATGCTTATATTTCTGCAAAAGAATTGTTAATTCTCCATAGTTGATGGTTGCAGAATTGCACAGTGCACAGTTCCATTGGACTTGAGTTGATTGTATTTGTTGCTGGCTGATGTAGTTTTATTTTTGAGTGCTCAGCTCATATATACTTTTAAAAAGGAGAGTGTAAATGTTACTGGACATTCTTGTGTAATTGCCACAGAATAATTTATGTTATACTTTGTTATTGCTACAGAAGAATATTTATTTTATTATTATTTTACATTTGCAAATTTTTTTCTAGGGACCCCGTGGCACCCCATCGAGGAGCCGTAGGCTGTGGATCTCTTAAGATCTCACTGTTGGGTTTGTAAGGTCATGCTACTCCTAAATTTCTATCTTGTTCAAAGATAAGATATAAAACAAAGTTCTAAGCTAATCGACCTGTGTGTTCTCCTTTTTTAAAAATAAGAATCGATAGGAGAATCAATAAAGAATCGAATTGTTAAAGAGAATCGAAAATAGAATCGGAATCGTGAAAATCTTATCAATTCCCATCCCTATTTATCCGTGTGCTTAAATGTCTCCAATCAGAAATCCACCACTAGCCAGGGCTGATCTTGATAAATTATTGGGAAACAAAAAACAGTACACTTTGTTATTTTCCATCCATCCATTCTCTTCCACGTATCCCAGATCTGGTCGAGGGCAGCAGCTTGAACAGAGATGCCCAGACTTCCCTCTCCCCGGCCACTTCTTCTAGCTCTTCCGGGGGAATCCTGAGGCGTTCCCAGGCCAGCCGAGAGACATTGTCCCTCCAGCATATCCTGGGTCTTACCCGGGGCCTCCTCCCGGTTGGACATGCCCGGAACACCTCACCAGAGAGTCATCCTGATCAGATGCCCGAGCCAACTCATCTGACTCCTCTCAATGCAGAGGAGCAGCGGCTCTACTCTGAGCCCCTCCTGGATGACTGAGCTTCTCACCCTATCTTTAAGGGAAAGCACAGACACCCTGCGGAGGAAACTCATTTCAGCCACTTGTATTCGCGATCTCGTTCTTTCGGTCACAACCCATAGCTCATGACCATAGGGGAGGGTAGGAACGCAGATCGACTGGTAAATTGAGCTTTGCCTTTCAGCTCAGCTCCTTTTTCACCACGACAGACCGATGCAGAGCCAGCATCACTGCGGAAGCTGCATCGATGCGCCTGATGATCTCACGCCCATTCTTCCCTCACAAGACCCTGAGATACTTGAACTTCTCCACTTGGGGCAGGATCTCGCTCCCAACCCTGCCCTTTGTTATTTTTCCCTGATAACCACTTGCGACCCACATTCACTGTTCAGTAAAATGCTGTAGTAAAATGTATGGAATTCCCTTCCTTCATTATCAAGAGGTAAGTTGAAATCACATATTCGAGTTGGCTTTTTGGTACGATCCTTGTTCACTCTGGGCTCCCATCCAACTTCCGGGAGTTCTTGAACCCAACACCGTCGATAATATCACCAAGATGAACGGACATATGAAGACAATTATCTAATGAAGCCAGGGGATAGTGCAATCAGTGCAAAGGTGCTTTTATTAAAAAACAGCAAACAAACAGTTAGTGCAATGCTCCACAGTTCTAGTAAATAAATCCATAAAAAAATAAAGCCTTTAAAAATCTGAGGTTAAAATCAGAAGTTAAAAGGCAGCCTCTCTAATCCCGATCTCAGCACACCTCCAGCTCTTATTCTCCCCTGCTCACCCATTGCTTGTGTAGCTGGCGGAGACCCAACAGCCACGAACTCCTTTCGGCCGACCTAAGTCTTGGCTGTCTTAAGGACATCACGGCCAGACCGTCTGAGGTCGGCTCTCCTCCCTTCGTGCTCCCGTAGTCGCCCCTCAGATCCATCGGAGGACACCTGACCTGCTCACCCTACTCCACACGATCATTGCATGACCCCAGCTTATTCTGTTTCCTCCTTCCAGGTGGCCAGATCAACACTTTAAAACCGACATTCATTGCCTTTAACCTCCTGATTTTGTCTTTTCCTAGATACCTCCTGATTTCTCGATCCATCTATCCCCTTTTGCTGGTGTAGACCCGTATATATAGCCTACACCTGCGTCTCCGAGGGCACAGTGCCTTAATTAAACGCCTCAGGAAGCCAATGCAGCAATCGCGAACAATCGCACCCATAAGTGCAGGTATGACTCGCTCCAGCTACTTCAATTAACTCCCCGCGGCCGTGCAATCGCGCCCATGGAGAGTGACACAGCTTTACGGATTTAAAACATAGCCCTTTTTTTTTTGTTTGTTTTTTTTTGAAGCTGCAGACCCGCTATACCACACTTTTCCTTAACTAAGAAGACTCTTAACTTGCCACAGATATTTATTGGCCATGTCCCGGGATCGTCATTAATATTATCTTCATTCATTTTAATTGTTTTTTCCATTTAGAGTAAAATTTTCTCTGTTCGAACTTCAATGTCTTCTTCATCAGACTCTGAATCAGGTCCAGACCGGGCCGGGAGGGCAGTTCACTTTTCCTTTTCATTTTTATTGGATTTTGTTAAATTTTAATAAACCACCTTTCTGAACTTCTACCATTTGTTTTCTTTTTCGGCTTTCTTTCTTTTCTGTGCTCCTCTTTCATATTTTCTATTTCTGTCTCAATCTCGACTGGGACCGGCATTCATTTTTTAATGTCTTTTTATGAGTTTTCATTAATCTGTGGATTATAAAACGAAGAAAGAACTAATAAGACCAGCGCTTCCAAACTTTATTATAATAAAAGACTTACCGTTCATTTACTGCAGCTTTTTACCTGATTTAAGAATTTATGAACATTCGTTTGAGCGTTGAAAGAGCATATATTAAAAATTAAATGTGACTTCTCGGTTACATTATGAGGAAAGATATCACTCACAACACTAGAAAATGTATCAGATATCACGATAAATCTTAAAACATTTATAAACTTACACTTACTATTCTATGACTTTTAAAACATTTGAAAACAAATATTCGTATTATCTGTACATTTGAGAGAACAAAATTTATAAAACTATTAGATGTAAGTTCAAACAAATGACTAAAAACTAAACAGATTGCTTACATGGCCGCAGCGACAGACTTCACTTCCTTGGATTCAGCTCGTCTATCACATTTTGTTCAGATTGTCGTCATTTCTATTCAGCCGCACATATAAAGTACTAATTGTGAAAAGATTGTGGGTTCGCTTCCTGTGTGGATAGTGCTTTGAGTACTAAGAAAAGCGCTATATAAATGTAATGAATTATTATTATTATGACAGCGACGGCGTGACGACTACTAAGCTGAACGGCTGTATTGGGGTGTGTGTTGTGATTCAGCTGGTGTTGTTGTGGAATTTTGTCTGTTTCACTCTGTGCTCTGTTTGCTCTTAGCTCCTCTCTCATTTCAGATTGGTTAAGTAATATCATTTTTAATCTAAAGGACCATGCCACTGTTCTTTTAAAGTTGCATCCATAAGAAGAAGTACTCTATCAGTTGATTAACTCTATCTACCCTTTCATTAGCCACAACTGAATTAACCAGGACACTTCTCTTTATCTCAGGGTCTGTTGTAGTAAGGTCTGCCAGGGGATCTCGACATTCTGCCCTTCATTGGTTGGTTTGGTATGAAAGTCGGGCCCAAACAGTCAAACCTTGTTCAGCATAAACACATCCACATTTTGGCCATTAGATGCATAATCAGCAGGAATGATTTGAGAGCTCACATACTTCCATTAAGACACCTTTGATGTTTCTAGAATAGCTGATACCTTATTAGCCACAAATGTGCAGAATCTTGTTGTCTCATTGTTAATATATTTAGTTACTGTCTGTCCAAAACACAGAATGTTGTAATGGCAGCTGTAGTTCGTTCCTTAGCATTCTGTCCATGCGTACTGCTAAAGTTGATGCTGTTAATTCTAATCATGGGATGGTTATGGGCTTGACTGGCCCAACTCTAGCGTTTTCACTGACAAAGTAGTTTGCTACAGTTCTGTTGAAGTAGACATGTGACTGTGTCATACACTACGTGACTAGCACCAGAGAAATGATGCAACGGAGCAGAAACCACTTGACCAAAGCATGCTGGCTTGAAACATCCATCGAGTCCAAATTTACCTAACAGACGGAGATCTTACATCCATCTGGACCACTGCTGAGCGAGGTGTACTGGCACAGTGTCATCCCACCCTATTCTCCACCCACACAACTCTTGTAAAATGCTTCTTGTAGACAAAATCACTAGTGCTATGAATCCCAGTGGGTCGCATACAGAGCTCACCATGGACAGTAAACTTCTGCTTAGAGATTTGGTATTGATGTCTACTCTAAACTTGAAGCAGTTGGACTGGATACACGCCTGTACCCCTTGTCACTACCCGATCTGCGGTGCCTACCCGATTTGCGCGCGCATGCACACACATGCGCAGAACTTTACTATTATGACCGTACCCAATCTGCATGTTTTTACTTTGCGACATGAGTCCCCATCCAATTTGTCTCGCGCACGTGCTCTCTGCTTGATTAAAATTCATTTCACGACGCTGCCTGATTTGTTTTGCGCATGTCTAATGTTTTACGACACACGTCACTTGTCAGGTTTGACTTGTACTTGCGAGTCCTTTTTGTGTTGTCGTTTATCTCCGTCTGTAAGTGGACTTGTTACTGGAAAAGATGGCAACTTTTGAATTTTATAACGTCTTGGAAGATGTGTCGCCTGAAAAATTTAACTCCAGTCGAATGAAGAGGAAGCGAAATGAAATGCGACGTGTGTCTGTGAACTTTATAATGGCCATCTACAGCTTTTTGTAAGTACATCACTTTTAGTTAAACCACTTTGTAATCTCGTGGTTTAATCGTAAAAATCACAGCATTTTCCGTGTTTGGGTTAATGGATTAATAGATGTATGTCATTTATTTCGAAACACCCTATTATCATTTGGTGATGTGTTTCTTTTAACATTTGTCCACATTTTTTATATTAAAGAGTGAACGGCGTGCTAATGATTAAGCAAAACAATGTAATCGAGGTGTCGAATTAGGAATAGAATTAGGAGCGCAGGACTGACACTCGACCGGTGTAAAGTGTGCCCTCCAAAGCCATCGGTATTTTTTTATTATGTTGATATCAGATTACATCAATGCAATAGTTTTTCCATAATAACGTTAACAAATTATAATGATGAAGGCTAAATTACATACAAGAGTAGCAACAACTAAGTTATTACAAGAAAGCAGGATGCAGATAATAGCATTACAAATTGTGAATGGATTTATTTAACTTTATTTAGTAGAAAAACATTCCATGGTTGAAAACAGGCAATTTTAAAATTTATATCCAAAGCCATCAGAGAAGTGTGGTGTGCGTCTGATGTGGCACAGTGACAGGCTGGGCACCTGCTGTTGTCACGTGTTATAAGCTTATAGAAGTACACATACATACATTAACTGAATATAATGGAGGAGCCTTGCTCCTTAGAAATAACTTATTTCTTATTGCTGCAGTTAGAAGAACAATGCCCCTTTATTGTATTTTTTTTTCTTGACCCTACAGGATGCCCGGTGGTAACCAGACTTCCTTGTGGCTGAACAGATGCCAGTGTACCCGAATTCTGAGACACAACTGGATGTTTTTTTCTTCTGCTTTTAAGATTTCCAATTCAAGATGATGTGCAGTTCATGTTAGATTTGCTATTTCTACAGGTAAGACAACTGAGGCTTCCAGTTTCAGAAGTAATTTGTGCACAATTCCTACAAAGCCTCCCCATATTTATTATTTGATCTGTAATATTTTGCTGCCTTGAATACTGTACTGTATGTCTGCTCACTCTGTCCAGTAACTAACACGGCTTTTTAATTTTAGACAGAAAGCCTCAGAGTGTGAATCCTCACAAACACAGAGACTGAGGAGCATCAGTACCAGCAGTCACTGAACAGGGAGATTGCTCTGTTTTGAAAAATAACATTTATGTTCTTAAGTTACTGTGCTTTGTTGTTGGATTTTGAAAGAACCGAAACTTAATTTTAAATTAATACAAAACTAAGGCAGGAGTGAAAAACAAAGATGTTTTCATGTAAGTACTGACACCTGAGCACATCACATGAGAAGTTCAGATATGCAGAGATTATAACACAATGTCTACTGTACGCGTAATGTAAAAGGAAAAAAATGATGTTACATACAATGACAGTTAAGTTGGGGTTCTTTCAAAATCCAACAAAAAACCACAGTAATTAAAAAATATATTATTAGTTAGACTTTACTCTAAGCAGACCTTTATCTATTGTGATGGTTTACTTTGGTAATAATTGATCTACAGGTGAACCAAGAAAGGAGGCAGAATAAGAAGTAAGAGTACACTTTATTAATGTTTGAACTCCCTGAGTGAATATCTACTGTGTTTCTGTTTTTAACAGTTACAGTGAAGTCAGTGAAGTAGAAGAGTCCGGTCGTGTTATGGGGCAGCAGTTAAGAAGAAGGACAGAGAGATGTGTGCATGTTGAAGTAGCGGCTGCCCTCCTGCCCGGCACTTCTAGAATCCTCCATCTCAATCTCTGCTCTGATCTGCTGTGCCTTTGCCAAGTGATCACGAGGTGTTGGCCTTTTTGTCTCGGTCTCATTACACTGGCTGTCTGTCTCACTTAGAATTGGTTTTAAGGTTCTATTAAATAATTAGAAGGCTTTGAGTATTT
The DNA here is from genome assembly GCF_016835505.1 of Polypterus senegalus. Classification (NCBI taxonomy): domain Eukaryota; kingdom Metazoa; phylum Chordata; class Cladistia; order Polypteriformes; family Polypteridae; genus Polypterus; species Polypterus senegalus. The sequence continues at coordinate 187,094,581 of NC_053161.1, read as the reverse complement.
TACACCCTACCTGTTTTTGAGTGTCTGCTCCCAACATTCTTTCTAAAACGTTGCTTTGCTTTTTATTCCAAGATCAACCATAAAAACTGGCAGCTTTCTGTATTCTGGAATGCTTTGCCAACAGAGAAGTGCCAGGCTACAAATGTCAACCATTTCAAAAAACTTCAACAAGCCCACTTTTCTAATTTGGCTTTTTCTTAATTACCTGCATTGGCTGTAATAGTTTAGAAATGGTACTGTGTACAGTTTGTAAGCTCTGCGGTTTTTCTCTGTTGTTTTTTTTCTGGTTTATTGCAATGGTGCCTCCCTGCATCTCCACCGTCTGTTACATCAAATCCAACTGTCTGTGATAGAAGAAAAGTTCACAAGACGTCCTGAAATGGAATTGTGATTGGACTGAGACGGCCACAATTATGTATGCTGGGATGTGCAGAGGGGGCTGTGTGGGCTTTGGCTTGGGACCCCCAGAGGTTTATTATCTCCAGTATCCTTGAAGGCTGCAAGTTTGTCTTTGTCCCGCCATTTGACCAGGCAGTGTATTTATTACAAAGGACAAGGACCCTCCATTTGCTTCTTATTTACTTTTATAATGTCTTCAATTTTCTTTGTAACTGTATATTTTTGTAGAGCAATTTGAGCAACACTTGTAAGCAAAGGTGATATAAAAATATTATTAGTGAACAAACTTTAAGGACAGATCAGGAAAATGTCAGTTTAAATAGAACACATTTTTTATGGAATATTGCTGGATAACAACTCTTTGACTCTGAGTAGCATCTTGTTCATAAAGCTAAAATAGCATTTTCCTTTTTTGACAAATTTAATGATTCACTTTTATTGTGTTCAAAACCTTGGCTAACATTTTTTTTTAAATACTAAGGTAAAAATCTGTAAATATATTTGTGTTCTCCTTCCCTAATAGTTTTAACACCTCCCCTTGTTGGCCATTTTCATTGTAGTTGTGTTCTAGTTAAATGCATTTACCATTTATAATTCTTTATGATCACTAAATTTTCTACTAATAATATATATATATATACATATAAATATGGGTGTGTATAATTTTTTTTTGAGAAACATTGTTCACACATCTTTTATTTTTAAACATACCGTTTATTTCTTCAATAAAAAATGTATGAATAAGTGTATTGTATTTCCTTTTTTTAAAGTTATAAAAATGAACTGGCTCAGTATCAATATGGGTGAATAAAACCACTGACATGAGACACAAACAGCGGTGTGTTACGTTGAATAAACTTGTAAGAAAGAATATCACTGCCCTCTGTCCACATGGTGTTCATCATAAACTGAACTATTTCATGCTGTTTAAATTCTGCTCAGTTACTGGAGAATATTTTATTTTACAGCTGTTAAATTCAGTTCAGTTTTATTATATTAATAGGTAAGTTGGTTTCTCAGGGTGTTTTACAGAGACGCCTTGAAATAACATTAAAAACACATCACTAAGAACAAACGTATTACAAAAATGAACAATAGCAGCAAGCACTTACTGTAAAAAAAAAATAGATCAAATAGATTGATTCAAGTGATAACTGCGCACTTCCTTAATTTTAGTCTGTGGGTATAAAGTTAAACTTCTTTGTAAGATTAATAGCCATTGGAATAAATGTGGATTTGAACCGGTGGCTTTATGCTCATCATTTCTTCAGCATCTGACCTGATTGGACAACTGAGAACGAATTAAAGAATTTTAACAAGTGGACAGTAACAGTTAATACTAAAGGGGACAGTCCGCACAATGCCATGCAACACAGTGTTAATTCTTTTCTTTTTTTGAAAAAGGACCATACATTTCTATAAAACAGGTACGCCTTAAGACAAATGGCAATTTTATTAATAATAATTGATGTCTAAAGATATTTTTAAAAAAACGCAATTTGCAAGAGGGAAACTACAACAATAGATCAAAACGGGAAGGAAACTTTATATGATTTATTACATGAGTGGGGAAATAAAACACTACATACTTTATATAACATATATATATATATATATATGTATATGTGTATATATATATTGTCGAGGATGCCAGGGGCCACGACCCGGCCGGGATGCCTTGAATGACCGGAAGTGGGCGTGTGCCCATCTGGGATCACGTGGGGGCCGCCTTCCTGGTTGCTTTGGGGGCCACGGGTTCAGGGCATGGAAGCCCCACCCTGTAGAGGCCCATTGTCACCGCCAGGAGGCGCCCCAATGCCTTGGGGACTTGTGACCTCAGCACTTCCGCCACACTAGGAAGTGCTGGGGGGAAGAATTAGATGGACACCCGGAGAGCTGCCGGGAGAGCAGCCGGCATTTCCGCCACGCTGGGGCGTGGCCAAGAGGGGAATGCCGGGAACCACCTGGAGCTCATCCGGGAGTGTATAAAATGGGCCGTCTCACTTCATTCAAGGCTGGAGTCGGGTGGAAGAAGGACAAGGCACGAGAGAGGTGTGGAGGTGTGGAGGTGGCCCGAAGAAAGGCATTGTGAGGCCAGGACTGAGTATTGGGGTGTGTGCACTAATTTGAACTGGGTCTGAGTGACCAATAATTGTAAATAATTATGTAAATAAACGTGTGGTGGTATTTAACAACATGTCCGCCTGTCTGTGTCCGGGTCAAGTCCACAATATATATATATATATATATATATATATTGTGACGGACAGCCGGGTCCCATGCCCGATCGGGACGCCTCTGATGCATACGTCCCGGGGGAGCCATCATGGACTTTGCAATACCTCCCCCGGGGCGCTTGGGGCAGTCTCCCTGGCAGTGGATTCCTCCTCAATCTCCCCCGTGGCTCCATGGGACATGGAGTCCACCACAACAGCCCGGTTGGGAGATGGGGTGGCCGCTAGGGGGTGTTGCAGAGATCCAGCCACCACACTGGACGGTTTATCAGCCCCACCCGGAGGTGCAATTAAGACCAGCTGGTCAGGCACCTGGATCACTCCCGGGTGGGGCATAAAAGGGCCCCAGCAATCGAGGCCAGAATCGGGAGGAAGAGGACGAGGTTGCCTGGGAGGAGTGGTGGAGCAGGAAAGTGTGGGTTTGTGTTTGGCTTCTTTGTGTTTGTGCTTTGGACTGTGTTTGGGCTGTGTGGCACGGGGATGACGTGTCACACAGCTGAAGAAAAATAAATATTTGTGAGTGTGAACACATGCCTCTGCCTATTCTATGCGGGTCGGGGCTATAAAGCGCCTTGTTTACTATATATATATATATATATATATATATATAATATTATTTTGCAGGATGAATATTTTCATTATGGTCAACTAATGTGAAAGTAAAATGAATATACCGTAAAGTCAAGTTGTACTACATGCACAGTTCCGATTGGGCCGTGCCGTAAAGTGGATTTTTTTGTTTTTAATGTTTTTTTCATTAAGCGCATGCGGTGTGTGTCACTACCTGGATCCCGTTGCCGGCCCGATTTGCGTGTGCGTGCGTATCGAAAGGCTAGATCATCACACTCTTTACAGTGCTGCCCAATCTGTTTAACGCATGTGTGAACACTTTATGGCATGTTAGGCTTCCAATACGCCTGCACACACAAATCAAGTAGCCACACAGATCGGGTAGCGACACCCCTAGTGCTCTTTCAGTAGGAAGTAAAACTCGATCGAGGTCAATGCCTGTTATTTCCTTTGCCCAATCATCTTCAGTGATGTTTTCCAACACAACTTGAGTGTTGCTATCCCACCTTGAAATCTTAAGGCCTCCTGTCTAACAGAGGCAGCTTTCAGATTGTGATACAGAGACACACTTTGTCCAGCTGATTCGACTGACTTTTATAGAAAAGTATATTCTTAAAGTTGATGATCTGCATATATTCAAAGAGAATCAGGAGCATATATGAAAATAAGCCTTATATCCTGGTGCACGTTAGTATAGTCTTAGACTATGAAGGAGTTCATTAAGAAAGGCCACAACTGATTTTAGCATAAAAGACCAGCCTGCCTGTCCTTTAACTTGCTTTGTTTTGAATTTCTGTGAATCGAGGATGTTGTGTTCTTTGAAAGAGGTGAGTTGACGAGCAGCGAGATTTTGTTTTAGGAACACAAGTGCTGGGCCTTCTGCCTGACATACTGTAGATTAAGCAAGTTTCTGTAAGCATTCATTGCTTAATTATGGGAACACTACAGGCAAGCTTTCATATTAGTGTGTGTATAAATATCTCTATATATATGGTGGCAGACGGCCAGGACCTATGCCAGGCGGGGACACCCCTTTGACACTGGATCTGGGGTCAGCCATGGGATGCACACTACGTCCCCCGGAACGCTTGCTGGCAGACCCCTGGGTTACATCGGGGCCACAATTGTGTAACACCAGAGCTCATCCCAGTTGGGCTTCATGACCACCGCCAGGGTGACATGCATGGCTTCCTGAGCCTGTCTGGGCAGCAATACAGTCACACCCGGGAGTGCAGCCTTAATTAGGTTAATTATCACCTGAAGCACTTCTAGGTGGGCTATAAAAAGAGCCTGCAGCCACTACTTGGGGCACCAGAGTCGAGAGGAGGAGAACAAAGCTGCCTAGGAGGAGTGGAGGAGAAAGACAAGTGACATTTGTGGTGTTTTTCTTTTGTGTGTGTTGTGGGGACTGTGTAGTGCCTGTGGGACACGAGGAAGACATGCCTCGAGCTGAAGACAAAAATAAAATCTTTTTGTTCATTTTAATACGTGCCTCCGCTGTCAGTCTGTGTTGGGTTGATGCCAAGAGAGCGCTTTTCCCACAATACATAAAATCTGACGTCTGTCTGTATGTGTATCCACTTTTCAGGAGAGAACTACTTAATGGATTTAGATCGGGTTTTTTTTTCCATAATTTGCTTCAACATTCCTGTTGTGACGTCTCTCATTGCACTAAGTATCATAGTTCACTTGCCGTACCAATTTATTTGTGCGAATCCGAGGGGAGAGATGTGGGACCCTCCCCACTCACATGCCAGCCTCTGAGCTTGCCTTACCTCCGCTTAGCTAGCGAACGAGAGATCTACTTAACGGATTTAGATCTGGCTTTTTTCTATAATTTGCTTGAACATTCTGGTTAATTTTGTGACTTGTCTCATGGCCCTAAGAATCATAGTTCACTTGTAGGAGGGATATATTCCGCTAATCTGAGACAGAGGCTGTGGGTCGACGGTGGGGGGAAACGTGACGTCAGCAGTGGGGAGCCAGGCAGGGCCCTCCTCACTCACGTGCCAGCCTCTGTTCGAATCTCTTTTCCTCTGGTCACGTTTTGGAGCATACCTTACCTCCGCTTAGCTAGCAATACCTGTTTGATTTTTAAAGTTTGTCCTATTTCACTGCTACGTTCATATATATATATGTACGTTAAAGAAGCATTTAAGTTTATATGTTGTGCATGTTTATGAATAATAGTAAAGTTACAGAAGTGTATACTAAACCAGTTTTAAACTATGTAAGTATTAATTGTTATGGGCCTGTGCTTTTATTTCAAGTAGTCAAGAGGCACCACGCGAAGCTGTCCACAGCTTAGTCCTTATCAGTGAAGCTGCACACTGCCACCTAACTGGCATGACTATCCATTATGTCAGCCATAAGAGATGCTGGTGCAATGAGTAAACATTAACTGAATTATTAATTAAGAAGTCCAGTTTTCACAGGTGGGTTCTATGGAGTCCAAAATTAGTGGTGAGAACTAATTAACTAAAGGCCGTCAATCTTTAACAGCTCAGGATCAGGGAGGAGTGATAAGGTGACACTGACCTCAAAGAGGAAAATACGTCTTTTGAGTCAAAGAGATTTTAATGAAGAAACAGATAGTGAAGGATAAATTGTTATGAGAAAGTCTATGATGGCAGGATATTTTTATGAGAAAGTCGGCAACATCTGGTGATTGTTATGAGAAAAGGTGCTGAGCGAGGTCATCATCATGAGAAACCTTGGAAAGCAGATGATGGGAATCTGTGTGAAGGGGGGATATTTTGTGATGAGAATTGTAATAAATCTGAAGCTCACTGAATGTTTAGGTCTCAAGTCATCTGAGCTGAGTTTGTATGTGCGCCGTACAATAAAGTCTGATTCTGCTGCCTGTCCCGAGACCCCAAGTGCCTTCTTTTGGGCTGAGGGTACCCGAGCTGCCTGATCTGCTTCAACACTTTATGCAGACATCAACAAAACAATTGTGCAAAACTGTGTCTACTAGTGTAGCATCAAATAAATACCTACTGTCCTTGGCACATTGTATGAGAGCATAATTAGCACAGCTTGGTGAGGAGGTGGCACCAAACAATGGCACTTGCATTCCTTTAAGGCAACTATCTGACCACCATAAGAATCGGAGTAAATCAGCATCCTCTGAAGGAGCACAAACCTAGAGGAAAATGGCTATCACATCAGCCATTAATGCCATAGATTATTGGTGGAATCTCATAATGACACCAATCAGTGTGCTAGTAAGGTCTGGCCTCTGAAGAAGCTGCTCATTTAGTGTGGTCCTTTGAAAAGAAGCTGCACAATTGAATACCACACACTCCTTGTGTTCTTGGGCTGGTATACCCCATGATGCAGAATGCACCACACATTTCCATCTCTGCGACTGCGATCTTTATTTGGATCTTTATACTGCATAACCTTTAATGGCTATAAAATGTCATGTATTTGCTGGAACCACAACTGAGGCAGAGCAGAGTCTTTTTGTCCACAAAGATCTTCAGCCTTCTCAGCACAGAAGAGGGTGCAGATGATAGATAGATAGATAGATAGATAGATAGATAGATAGATAGATAGATAGATAGATAGATAGATAGATAGATAGATACTTTATTAATCCCAAGGGGAAATTCACATAATCCAGCAGCAGTATACTAATAAAAAAAAAGTAATAAAATGCATGTAAAAAAAGCAGACAATAACTTTGAGTAATGTTAGTGTTTACACCCAAACCTCCACCCCCCGGGTGGAATTGAAGAGTCGCATAGTGTGGGGGAGGAACGATCTCCTCAGTCTATCAGTGGAGCAAAACAGTGACAAAAGTCTGTCACTGAAGCTACTCCTCTGTCTGGAGATGACACTGTTCAGTGGATGCAGTGGATTCTTCATGATTGACAGGAGTTTGCTTAATGCCCATCGCTCTGCTAAAGATGTTAAACTGTCCAGCTTTATTCCTACAATAGAGCCTGCCTTTTTAACAAGTTTGTCCAGGTGTGAGACGTCCTTCTTCTTTATGCTGCCTCCCCAGCACACCACCGCGTAGAAGAGGACACTTGCCACAACCGTCTGGTAGAACATCTGCAGCATCTTATTGCAGATGTTGAAGGACGCCAACCTTCTGAGAAAGTATAGTCGGCTCTGACCTTTCTTAAACAGAGCATCAGTATTGGCAGTCCAGTCCAACTTGTCATCCTGCTGCACTCCCAGATATTTATAGGTCTGCACCCTCTGCACACATTCTCCTCTGATGATCACGGGGTCCATGAGGGGCCTGGGCCTCCTAAAATCCACTACCAGTTCCTTGGTCTTGCTGGTGTTCAGGTGTAAGTGGTTTGAGTCACACCATTTAACAAAGTCTTTGATTAGCTTCCTGTACTCCTCCTCCTGCCCACTCCTGATGCAACCCACAATAGCAGTGTCATCAGAGAACTTTTGCATGTGGCAGGACTCCGAATCGTATTGGAAGTCTGATGTATATAGGCTGAATAGGACCGGAGAAAGCACAGTCCCCTGCGGCACTCCTGTGTTGCTGACCACAATGTCAGACCTGCAGTTCCAGAGACGCACATACTGAGGTCTGTCTTTAAGATAGTCCATGATCCATGCTACCAGGTATGAATCTACTCCCATCTCTGTCAGCTTGTCCCTAAGGAGCAGAGGTTGGATGGTGTTAAAGGCGCTAGAGAAGTCCAAAAACATAATTCTAACAGCACCACTGCCTCTGTCCAAGTGGGTGAGGGATTGGTGTAGCATATACATGATGACATCCTCCGCTCCCACCTTCTCCTGGTATGCGAACTGCAGAGGGTCAAGGGCGTGGCAGACCTGTGGCCTCAGGTGGTGAAGCAGCAGCCGCTCCATGGTCTTCATCACATGTGACGTCAGAGCAACAGGCCGGAAGTCATTCAGCTCACTAGGACGTGACACCTTTGGGACTGGGGTGACACTTTTTCCAAAGTCTCGGGACTTTACCCTGTTCCAGGCTCAGGTTGAAGATGCGCTGTAGAGGACTCCCCAGTTCCAGTGCACAGGCCTTCAGCAGTCGTGGTGATACACCATCTGGACCCGCTGCTTTGCTGGCACGAAGTCTCCTCAGCTCTCTGCTCAACTGCGCTGCTGTAATTGTAATTGTGATTGGGGATGTCTCTCCTATGCTGGTATCAGCAGAAGGATGGTTGGAGGATGCAGTACTGTAGTTGGGAGTGGGTTAGGGTGTTCAAACCTATTAAAGAAGTTGTTCATTTGGTTTGCTCTCTCCATGTCTCTCTCGATGGTGGCACCCGCTTCGAGCTGCAGCCAGTGATGGTCTTCATCCCATCCCACACTTCCTTCATGCTGTTATTCTGCAACCTCTGCTCCAGCTTTCTCCTGTACTGCTCCTTCGCCGCCCTTAGCTGGACTCGGAGTTCCTTCTGCACTCGCTTGAGCTCATGGTGATTACCACCTTTAAAAGTCCTTTTCTTCTGATTCAAAAGGCCCTTGATGTCACTTGTAATCCATGGCTTGTTGTTAGCATAGCAGCGTACTGTTCTTACTGGAACTACAATGTCCATACAGAAGTTGATGTAATCATTTGTGCAGTCAACAGCCTCTTCAAAGTTCTCACTATGTGACCCTTGCAGTATATCCCAGTCTGTAGTTCCAAAGCAGCCTCTCAGAGCCTGCTCTGCCTCAGGGGACCACTTCCTGAATGATCGTGTGGTTGTAGGTAGCGCCTTCACTCTTGGTTTGTAGATGGACATCATGTCTCCTTCAAGGCTGCTGACCTTAGAAATCAAACTCTCTGCTCCATTCTGATGTCTCACAGCTTTTCCACTGTTTCACTTCTCTATTCAATTTATTGTCCCCGTCTGTCCTATTTGACTCTCCCCTTCTGTCCCCAATCTCACCTGTCTCTCTGACCATCTTTCTCTTTGTAGTTCTTCTTTTTGAACCCTTGTTTGTCTCTCTGTCTCTTCTCCTCTATCACACTCACTGTCAGTTCTACTCTTATTTATTATTATGTGTTTGGTGTCCTCCATCCCTCCATTTTCTGAACCCACTCAGTCCAGTTCAAGGTTAACATCGGGTTCAATGCGTGAGATCCAACCCTGGGTGTGCCGCCAGTCCCTCACACTTTCTTCACCAGCAGGCCTGAGTTCTTTTCATCTTTTTCTTTTGCTCTCATTTCTTTTTAAATGGCTCACTTGTTCAGGACACTGCTCTCTAAAGACGACATGAATGGAGGACACAGCAAGGTGACAATTAGGGAATGACAAAGAATACAAAGAGACCTGAGCCTTGTGTGTGTTAGATTGTCACAGAACTCCAAATCAGCACATGGTAGAGTTTGGTCAGTCACAAAGAGAAGATGACATGAATTGTGTGCAAATGAGGCAGTGAACAAGGAGAGAAGCAGACACAGGTTGAAACAACACCACATGATGTTGAGGAGCAGTAGGTTTATGAGGTTTCTCCTCAGAGGACCATCAGCTTGAACTGTGATGGCCCAGTGCCTGACCAGAATTTGTCACCAATGCCAGGATTGGCCTCACTCTCCATCACCCTGCAACTAGACTGTCCACCCATGTTTGCTCCTGCTGCTCCCCTTGGTGGGCTTTGTGACCCCCACTGGTTTCAGATGACAATTCTCACTGTGGTCCTCTGGCCACTTTCTTGTCTAAACTTGTGGAGTTTACTGACAAGTTCAGGGTGACAGGGTGAAGAAGCACAAGTGAGTTTAAAGAAGAAGCACACAGGCTGAGAAGAAGACATGGAGAGTTTATTTAATATGTAGGAGGGCTGAGGAGATTATAAAAGAATAAAGAGAAGAATTCAGAGAGAGTGGACAGGGGGCACCATCACTAGGGTTCAGCATGTTCAGTCTTCTTCTGTGTGGATATCCACCTGCCGTCCAGTCCTGTTCAGTTCCTCCTGTAGTGACCTCAGGTTCTTCTTCTCACTCTCAGTGATCTCATTACGCCACAGCCTGTGAAGGACACAAGTGTGAGTTACAAACATAAGAGGACCCCATCTCACAAACTGTACTTTCACAGTGACACACCCACTCAGATCAACTTCCCAAAATTCTCCTCAGTGTCCCTAAGTCACATGACATGTGTGTCACCCTGCCAGTCACTCAGTTCACTGTCCAGTCAGGTCACCGTCCTCTGAAGGCCATTTGGTTTCATCTCTTCTCAGTGAAGGTGTTCTAGTCAGGCTGGGGTCCTCCGTGGCTCCTACTGACAGTTTTATTTTTTTGTTCTCCTACATTGTTTTTTTTAACATTGTTCTGTTCATTTATTATTTATTTAATTCTGTATTATCTTTTATTTTTATTCTATTTAGTTATTATTCAGTATCTGTGTGTGTGTCTTGCAGTTCTCTCACATTCCTTGTATTTTGTGGTTTGATCCCGAGACCACCTGCCCCCCAACTCTAAAGGCTGCGGTTCATTTGACTGCGCTCTGGTGATTGGTGGTCTTTGTGAGTATTTTCCTCTTTTGTTTTTAATTCTGATTGTTGTCTTTGAACCTTTGGCTCTTGAGTTCAGATTCTCTTACAGTTTGTGCTTTTTGAATGTTGTTATCTTTGGATTGCTTTTGGCAGCCCCTTTGCCTCTTTTGTTAATAAACCTCGTCTTTTATGAAGACCACTTGTGGACTTGTCTCTGCTCCAGCTGGAGTTTTCATGGTTCTCCCTCTGGTCAGACTCACTTCACGCCTCTGA
>NC_053161.1:187030198-187083186 GCF_016835505.1 Polypterus senegalus | reverse complement strand
TTTTTCTTGACCCTACAGGATGCCCGGTGGTAACCAGCCTTCCAAGTGGCTGAACAGATGCCAGTGTACCCGAATTCTGAGACACAACTGGATGTTCTTTTCTTCTGCTTTTAAGATTTCCAATTCAAGATGATGTGCAGTTCATGTTAGATTTGCTATTTCTACAGGTAAGACTACTGAGGCTTCCAGTTTCAGAAGTAATTTGTGCACAATTCCTGCAAAGCCTCCCCAACCAGGCAGTGTATTTATTACAAAGGACAAGGACCCCTCCATTTGCTTCTTGTCTACTTTTATAATGCCTTCTTTGTAACTGTATATTTCTGTAGAGCAATTTGAGCAACACTTGTAAGCAAAGGTGATATAGAAATATTATTAGTGAACAAATGTTAAGTGACAGATTAAGAAAAATGTCAGTTTAAATAGAACACATTTTATGGAATATTGCTGGATAGCAACTCTTTGACTCCGAGTAGCATCTTGTTCATAAAGCTAGAACAGCATTTTTCCTTTTTTGGAATTTAATGATTCACTTTTACTGTGTTCAAAACCTTGGCAAACATTTTTTTTAAATACTAATGTAAAAATCTGTAAATATATTTCTGTTCCCCTTTCCTAATAATTTTTAACACTTCTCCTTGTTGGCCATTTTCATTGTAGTTGTGTTCTAGTTAAATGCATTTCCCATTTATACATCTTTATGATTACTGAATTTTCTACTAATATACAGTATATATACACATATAAATGTGTGTGTGTATAATTTGTTTTTGAGAAACACTGTTCACAGATCTTTCACTTATTTTTAAACATACACTTATTCATACATTTTTTATTGAAGAAATAATGGTATTTTATTTCTTTTTTTTTTAAGTTATAAAAATGAACTGGTTATGTTGATTAAACTTCTAAGAAAGAATATCACTGCCCTCTGTCCACATGGTGTTCACCATAAACTGAACTATTTCATGCTGTTTAAATTCTGCTCAGTGAAGAATATTTTATTTTACAGCTGTTAATTTCAGTTCAGTTTTATTATATTAATAGGTAAGTTGGTTTCTCAGGGTGTTTTACAGAGATGCCTTGAAATAACATTAAAAACACATCACAAAGAACAAATGAACTACAAACATGAACAATAGCAGCAAGCACTTACTGTAAAAAAATAGATAAAATAGATTGATTCAAGTGATAACAGAGCACTTCCTTAATTTAAGTCTGTGGGTATAAAGTTAAACTTCTCTAAGAATAATAGCCATTGGAATAAATGAGTATTTGAACCGGTGGCTTTATGCTCTTTATTTCTTCAGCATCTGACCCGATTGCACAACTGACAACGAATTAAAGAATTTTAACAAGTGGACAGTCACAGGTAATACTAAGGACAGGGACAGTCAGCAACACAGTGTTCTTTTCTTTTTTTGAAAAAGGATCATATATTTCTATAAAACTGGTTGGATACATTAGGTTTTATAAATCTGATGTTTTAAGACAAATGGCAATTTTATTAATAATAATTGATGTCTACATATATTTTTAAACAAACACAGTTTGTTCATAAGAGGGAAATTGCAACAATAGATCAAAACCGAAAGGAAACTTTATATGATTTATTAAGTGAGTGTGAAAATAAAAACACTACATAGTTTATAACATTATATATACACTGCTCACAAAAATTAAAGGAACACTTTAAAGAAACACATTAGATACATCAGATCTCAATATGAAGTTGGATATCTATACAAATAACGACAGGGCAATGTCTTAGGAACAAAAGGATGCCAAGTCTTTTAATGGAAATAAAAGTTTTCTGCCTACAGAGGGCTCAATTGTGTAGACACCCTAAAATCAGAGTGAAATGAAGATGTGGCAGGCTAGTCCATTTTTTCAAAAACTTAATTTCTGCTACTCAAAATGCTTTTCAGTATCTTGTGTGGCCCCCACGAGCTTGTATGCATGCTTGACAACGTCGGGCATGCTCCTAATGAGACGACGGATGGTGTCTTGTGGCATTTCCTCCCAGATCTGTATGAGGGCATCCCTGAGCTGTTGTACAGTCTGAGGAGCAACCTGGTGGCGCCTAATGGACCAAAACATAATGTCCCACAGATGTTCTATTGGGTTTAAGTCAGGGGATCGTGAAGGCCATTCAATTGTTTCAATTCCTTCATCCTCCAGGTACTGCCTGCATACTCTTGCCACATGAGGCCGGGCATTGTTGTGCATTAGGAGGAAACCAGGACCTACTGCACCAGCGTAGGGTCTGACAATGGGTCCAAGGATTTCATCCTGATACCTAATGGCAGTCAAGATGCCGTTGTCTAGCCTGTAGAGGTCTGTGAGTCGCTCCATGGATATGCCTCCAAGATCATCACTGACCCACCACCAAACCAGTCATGCTAAACGATGTTACAGGCAGCATAATATTCTCCACGGCTTCTCCTGACCCTTTCACGTCTTTCACATATACTCAGGGTGAACCTGCTCTCATCTGTGAAAAGCACAGGACGCCAGTGGTGGACCTGCCAATTCTGGTATTCTATGGCAAATGCCAATTGAGCTCCCGGTGCTGTGCAGTGAGCACAGGGCGCAGTAGACATTTGGGCCCTCAGGCAACCCTCATGAAGTCTGTTTCTGATTGTTTGGTCAGAGACATTCACACCAGTGGCCTGCTGGAGGTCATTTTGTAGGGCTCTGGCAGTGCTCATCCTGTTCCTCCTTGCCCAAAGGAGCAGATACTGGTCCTGCTGATGGGTTATGGACCTTCTATGGCCCTCTCCAGCTCTCCTAGAGTAACTGCTTGTCTCCTAGAATCTCCTCCATGCCCTTGAGACTGTGCAGGAGACACAGCAAACCTTCTGGCAATGACACATATTGATGTGCCATCCTGGAGAAGTTGGACTACCTGTGCAACCTCTGTAGGGTCCAGGTATCGCCTCATGCTACCAGTAGTGACACTGACTGTAGCCAAATGCAAAACTAGTGAAGAAACAGTCAGAAAAGATGAGGAGGGAAAAATGTCAGTGGCCTCCACCTGTTAAACCATTCCTGTTTTGGGGTCATCTCATTGTTGCCCCTCTAGTGCATCTGTTGTTAATTTCATTAACACCACAGCAGCTGAAACTGATTAACAACCCCTCTGCTACTTAACTGACCAGATTAATATCCCATAAGTTTCATTGACTTTATGCTATACTCTGATTAAAAGTGTTCCTTTAATTCTTTTGAGCAGTATATATATATATATATATATATATATATATATATATATATATATATATATATATATATATATATATATATATAACCTGCCAAATAATACAAAGAGTACACAGCATGTGTTTCGCCGTAATTGGGACTTATCAGGTGTGCACACCTAAGCTTCTTCTTGCGGCGATCAAACATTGGACATCAACGTTACGCCTCAAAGGCTGCTTCGTTTATTTTGCAGGTATTTTTATTATGGTCAACTAATGCGCAACTAAAATGAATATACCGTAATGTCAAGTTGTACTGCATGCACAGGTCTGATCGGGCCGTGCCGTAAAGTGGATTTTTTGTTTTTAATGTTTTTTTCATTAAGCGCATGCGGTGTGTGTCACTACCTGGTTCCCGTTGCCGGCCCGATTCGCTCACGTGCGCGTGCGTAGTAATAGACTACGTCATCGCACGCTTTACGGTGCTGCCCAATCTGTTTAACGCATGCGTGAACACTTTACGGCATGTTAGGCCTTCAATATGTCTGCGCTCACGAATCCAGCCAAGAGCACCTGGCTGCAGCCACTGTGGAGCTCCACAGTAAGCGGAAACACGTGATCTCCACAGTCGGAGCGGAAACACGTGACCTCCACAGTCGGCGGAGACCGCCTTCAAGCATTCACGCATGCGTTAAATAGATTGTGCAGCACCATAAAGTGTGCGATGGCGTAGCCTTTCAATACGCAAGCGCACGCAGATCGGGCCGGCAACGAGAGGGGTCTGGCTGCAGCCACTGTGGAGTATGGAGGAATATCCATCCATCCATCCATCCTCTTCCGCTTATCCGAGGTCGGGTCGAGGGGGCAGCAGCTTAAACAGAGAGGCCCAGACTTCCCTCTCCCCGGCCACTTCTTCCAGCTCTTCCAGGAGAATCCCAAGGCGTTCCCAGGCCAGCCGGGAGATATAGTCCCTCCACCGTGTCCTGGGTCTTCCCCGGGGCCTCCTTCCGATTGGACGTGCCCGGAACACCTCACCAGGGAGGCGTCCAGGAGGCATCCTGATCAGATGCCCGAGCCACCTCATCTGACTCCTCTCGATGCGGAGGAGCAGCGGCTCTACTCTGAGCCCCTCCCGGATGACTGAGCTTCTCACCCTATCTTTAAGGGAAAGCCCAGACACCCTGCGGAGGAAACTCATTTCAGCCGCTTGTATTCGCGATCTCGTTCTTTCGGTCACTACCCATAGCTCATGACCATAGGTGAGGGTAGGAAGGTAGATCGACTGGTAAATTGAGAGCTTTGCCTTACGGCTCAGCTCCTTTTCACCGACAGACCGATGCAGAGCCCGCATCACTGCGGACGCTGCACCGATCCGCCTGTCGACCTCACGCTCCATTCTTCCCTCACTCGTGAACAAGACCCCAAGATACTTGAACTCATTCACTTGGGGCAGGGTCTCTCCCCCAACCCTGAGAGGGCACTCCACCCTTTTCCGGCTGAGGACCATGCTCTCGGATTTGGAGGTGCTGATTCTCATCCCAGCCGCTTCACACTCAGCTGCGAACCGATCCAGAGAGCTGAAGATCACGGCCTGATGAAGCAAACAGGACAACATCATCTGCAAAAGCAGTGACCCAATCCTGAGTCCACCAAACGGACCCCTTCAACACCCTGGCTGCGCTAGAAATTCTGTCCATAAAAGTTATGAACAGAATTGGTGACAAAGGGCAGCCCTGGCGGAGTCCAACTCTCACTGGAAATGGGCTTGACTTACTGCAGGCAATGCGGACCAAGCTCTGACACCGGTTGTACAATATTTCGGACAAAATGAAATAAATAAATAAATGCGTAAATAAATAAAAGTACTGTGAAATGTGAGCATAAATAAATAAATGTGTCATGAAATGAGTGCCTTAATAAATAAATATGTCATGAAATGAGAGCATAAATAAATAAATGTGTCACGAAATATGTTTTTCGTTGCTTATTTATTTATTTCATTTTGTCTGTAACATTCCTGCAAACCGTCATGAAATACGACTTGAAATAAAACTGTCACTTTCACTCGTCAAAGTTGAGAGGGTGGGCTCTAACACGCCCTCTAGTTACTGATTGGTGAATCGATAGCACAAGAATTAATTAGAAAAATGCTTACTACTGCCGATGAAATGGATTCTGCTGAAGATATTACGTATTTCAGAGAGAATTGAAGATTTATCGGAAGAAATGACAATGTTGGCGGCCCTTTTAGACTCCGATATAGATGAAACTGTTTTTGAAATTATCGAAGAACTGGTGGACCGGACTCTACTACACTCCAGTTCAGGTGATAAGTGTACCCTGCTCTGGACGTCCATCCTTTGACATTCCAGCTGAGTCAATAGAACACCTTCTGTTATGCGGTTTAAAAGTACGACAGATTGCAGATCTGTATGATGTATCAGAGAAGACGATCATAAGGCGAATGAGCCAGTTTGATATACGGTAAACTGCAACGGCTCTATTAGTTTAGGTACTTTGACATGGAATGCCCAAAGCAGCTCCACCTAATATTTTGAACTGAACAACTTTACCACTGATCAGAGCTGTACAGTTGTTTGAAAAAGTAGCTGCGAATATGCAACTGACTTTCTACTCGTAAAACAAGGGTCAAATACTCAGTTCTAAAAGGGCCGCCAACATTGTAATTTCTTCCGATAAATCTTCAATTCTCTCTCTGAAATACGTAATATCTTCGGCAGAATCCATTTAATCGGCAGTAGTAAGCATTTTTCTAAGTAATTCTTGTGCTATCGATTCACCAATCAGTAACTAGAGGGCGTGTTAGAGCCCACCCTCTCAACTTTGACGAGTGAAAGTGACAGTTTTATTTCAAGTCGTATTTCATGACGGTTTGCAGGAATGTTACGGACAACATGAAAATAAATAAAGCAACAAAAAACATGTTTAGTGACACATTTATTTATTTATGCTCTCATTTCATGACATATTTATTTATTAAGGCTGTCATTTCATGACACATTTATTTATTTATGCTCACATTTCACAGTACTTTTATTTATTTACGCATTTATTTATTTATTTCATTTTGTCCGAAATATTCCTCCATACACCGCATGTGTTTCGCCCTAATTGGGGCTTATCAGGTGTGCACACCTAAGCTTCCTCTTACGGCGGTTGAACATTGGACATGTTACGCCACAAAGGCTGCTTCGTTTATTTTGCGGGATTAATATTTTCATTTTGGTCAACTAATGTGGAACTAAAATGAATAACATACTGTAATGTCAAATTGTACTGCATGCACAGTTCCGATCGGGCCGTGCCGTAAAGTGGATATATTTTTTTTTAATGTTTTTTTCATGAAGCGCATGAGGTGTGTGTCATTACGTGATTCCCGTTGCCGGCCCGATCTGCGTGCACGTGCGTATTGAAAGGCTACGTCATCACACACTTAACGGCGCCAAGAGCACCTGGCTGCAGCCACTGTGGAGCTCCACAGTAAGCGGAAACACGTGACCTCCACAGTCGGAGCGGAAACACGTGACCTCCACAGTCGGCGGAGACCGCCTTCAAGCATTCACACATGCGTTAAACAGATTGGGCTGCACCGTAAAGTGTGATGACGTAGCCTTTCAATACGCACGCGCACGCAGATCGGGCAGGCAACGAGAGGGTCTGGCTGCAGCCACTGTGGAGTATGGAGGAATATTTCGGACAAAATGAAATAAATAAATAAATGCGTAAATAAATAAAAGTACTGTGAAATGTGAGCATAAATAAATAAATGTGTCATGAAATGAGAGCATAAATAAATAAGTCACGAAATATATTTTTCGTTGCTTATTTATTTATTTCATTTGTCCGTAACATTCCTGCAAACCGTCATGAAATACGGCTTGAAATAAAACTGTCACTTTCACTCATCAAAGTTGAGAGGGTGGGCTCTAACACGCCCTCTAGTTACTGATTGGTGAATCGATAGCACAACAATTAATTAGAAAAATACTTACTACTCCCGATGAAATGGATTCTGCCGAATATATTACGTATTTCAGAGAGATTGAAGATTTATCGGAAGAAATGACAATGTTGGCGGCCCTTTTAGACTCCGGTATAGATGAAACTATTTTTGAAATTATCAAAGAACAGGTGGAAACGGACTCTACTACACTCCAGTTCAGGTGATGCAGTTCGCTGCTCTGGGCGTCCATCCTTTGACATTCCAGCTGAGTCAATAGACCACCTTCTGTTATGCGGTTTAAAAGTACGACAGATTGCAGATCTATATGGTGTATCGGAGAAGACGATCACAAGGGGAATGAACCAGTTTGATATACGGTAAGCTGCACCGGCTGTATTAGTTTAGGTACTTTGACATGGAATACCCAAAGCAGCATCAACTAATATTTTGAACTGAGTATTTGACCCTTGTTGTACAAGTATAAAGTCAGGTGCATATTCGCAGCTACTTTTTCAAACAACTCTACAGCTCTGATCAATGGTAAAGTTGTTCAGTTCAAAATATTAGTTGGAGCTGATTTGGACATTCCATGTCAAAGTACCTAAACTAATACAGCGGTTGCACCTTACCGTATATCAAACTGGTTCATTTGCCTTGTGATCATCTTCTCCGATACACCATATAGATCTGCAATCTGTCGTACTTTTAAACCGCATAACAGACGGTGTTCTATTGACTCAGCTGGAATGTCAAAGGTTGGACGTCCAGAGCAGGGAACTGCATCACCTGACCTGGAGTGTAGTAGAGTCCGTTCCACCTGTTCGATAATTTCAAAAAACAGTTTCATCTATATCGGAGTCTAAAAGGGCCGTCAACATTGTAATTTCCTCCGATAAATCTTCAATTCTCTCTCTGAAATACGTAATATCTTCGGCAGAATCCATTTCATCGGCAGTAGTAAGCATTTTTCTAATTCATTCTTGTGCTATCGATTCACCAATCAGTAACTAGAGGGCGTGTTAGAGCCCACCCTCTCAACGTTGACGAGTGAAAGTGACAGTTTTATTTCAAGCCGTATTTCATGACGGTTTGCAGGAATGTTACGGACAAAATGAAATAAATAAATAAGCAACGAAAAACATATTTCGTGACACATTTATTTATTTATGCTATCATTTCATGATACATTTATTTATTTATGCTCACATTTCACAGTACTTTTATTTATTCACGCATTTATTTATTTATTTAATTTTGTCCGAAATATTCCTCCATATTATCTCAGGGTGTTTTACAAAGATGCCTTGAAATAACATTAAAAACATCACTAAGAACAAATGTATTATAAATATGAACTATAGCAGCAAGCAACTTACTGTAAAAAAAAATTGATCAAATAGATTGGTTTAAGTGATAATAGCTCATTTCCTTAATTTAAGTCTGTGGATATAAAGTTAAACTTCTTTGTAAGATTAATAGCCATTGGAATAAATGAGGATTTGAACCGGTGGGTGGCTTTATGCTCTTCATTTCTTCGGCATCTGACCTGATTGCACAACTCAGAACGAATTAAAGAATTTTAACAAGTGGACAGTAACAGCACTAAGGACAGGGACAGTCAGCGACACAGTGTTCTTTTCTTTTTTTGAAAAAGGATCATACATTTCTTTAAAAACTGGTTGGATACGTTAGGTTTTATAAACCTGATGCCTTAAGACAAATGGCAGTTTTATTAATAATAACTGATGTCTAAAGATATCTTTAAACAAACACAATTTGCTCATAAGAGGAAGTTGCAACAATAGATCAAAACGGAAAGGAAACTTTATATGATTTACGTGAGTGGGAAAATAAAAACACTACATACTTTATATAATATATATATATATATATAGTACAGTACCTGCCAAATAATACAAAGAGTACACCGCATGTGTTTCGCCCTAATTGGGGCTTATCAGGTGTGCACACCTAAGCTTCCTCTTACGGCGGTTGAACATTGGACATCAACGTTACGCCACAAAGGCTGCTTCGTTTATTTTGCAGGATTAATATTTTCATTTTGGTCAACTAATGTGGAACTAAAATGAATAATATACTGTAATGTCAAATTGTACATCATGCACAGTTCCGATCGGGCCGTAAAGTGGATATTTTTGTTTTTAATATTTTTTTCATTAAGCGCAAGTGTGTCACGTGATTCCCGTTGCCGGCCTGATCTGCGTGCACGTGCGTATTGAAAGGCTACGTCATCACACACTTAACGGTGCTGCCCAATCTGTTTAACGCATGCGTGAATGCTTGAAGGCGGTTTCCGCCGACTGTGGAGGTCACGTGTTTCCGCTTACTGTGGAGCTCCACAGTGGCTGCAGCCAGACCCCTCTCAACGGCGCTGCCTAATCTGTTTAACGCATGCGTAAATGCTTGAAGGCGGTTTCCGCCGACTGTGGAGGTCACGTGTTTCCGCTTACTGTGGAGCTCCACAGTGGCTGCAGCCAGATCCCTCTCAATCCAGCAGGCACGTAGATCGGGTAGCGACGGGGTGGAAGGCTGAGTCTTCGACCTGCAGCCGGATACAATTGAGAAGTAACGCTGACTTTTCACTCTTAGTGTCAATAATAAGAAAGAGCAACCCAGTTAACCAGGAATGACGTGGCTCTCGACGATGCAAATACAATTCATGTTTTTAAGTTGCTCAGTACTTTAATGAACTTTACATCTCATCATTCATTTCATGTGTGTAACAAATCAACGGTTGCCTCGCGCTTCTCTCCAAATCCTAACAGAGTCCGCAGGCGCGTGCAGGCACCACCGACCGGCTGGCAAAACAGAGAGACACGGGTGGTCAGTCCGGGGCACGTGCACGGGGCCGCTGGGTGGGGTATTTTACATTCATTCACTAACGAAAGGCCAAAGTAGGCACCGCGGATTAAAGAAACCCCGATCAGCAGCGAGCTTCCATTTTTAAAAAAGCCGGCAGCGCACCGAGCCGCAGATGTGCAGACATTAAAAAAAGTTAAACATGTAAAGAGCAGAGCGGGCACTCCGATGAGGGTCTCTTACGACTGGCTACTCAATGCTCTCTTCTTCTTCTACTCTTATATGGCGCAAGTACGTACCTGTCCCGTGTGGCTCAACACATTCTTTCTTTTTTTTTTAACTCCATAACAGATCCATCCCTATTCCGGCAAGCTTAGTTCGTGCTTTTGTGGGAGGGACAAATGGACCCGCCCACTATTCGTCATGTACATTAATTGACAGTTCACTCTCTTTCCGCGAGAGCTTAAGTTAACGTGAGCGTAACACGCTTATGTTTTGAGTTCTTATTAAATCCAACAGTTATTCTTTGTAAATAGCATTTTTGACTGTTCTACTTGTTCATCAGTCAGCACAAATGGAATCACGTTTACATTTTGTAAGTACTGTACTGTTGATGTATTTATACACGTCACACTGTACTTTGTTATATATTTTCATTTGTGTATAAATATTTTTTTTCTATGGCTAATGGGTAAATTTGCTGCACATTGCAAACTACCATGCAAAGCTTATCTTTAATCCATAGTCAAAAAAGCATTCTTGGTTTTATTAAAATGCGGGATGAGGATGTGCTAGGTGGTATCACCTGCTGTTTGGATAATGCATTTTGTGTGCAACATGTAAATATTCTGTTTATTTTAAGCATTGTCTTTTTTTTTTCTTTTGCAGGATGTTTCTGGTAGTTCAGTTTTTAGATGAACAAAAAGCTGTGTCTGTTATACCACAGTCTTGGTACAGTGATGGCACAACCTTTTGGCCAAATTATAAGAGCGATCAAAGACTAAACAAAGCAGCAAGATATGCTGAGGAACCAGGCCCTGACTGGACCAAGCATGACGTTCGAGTACTAAAGGCCTACGGTAATTGAAATGTTCAAGATACGAGTCGTATGTCCCCGACTTAATCCCTTTCACCAGAGAAATATTGCTGTAAAATATTGGTTTCTTGCTATGTTCATTTTTTTTTAATAGAAAAGTAACAAACATTTGTCTAAGGCCTTTTTTTCATGTTGCAATCATGTGATTTTTTTCACTATCTCCAGGCCTCATTTCCAACAACCTTCATACGTTCATACTAGTGTTCATGAGAAATCAGGGCCTAGTTCACACCTTTCATTAACATGCAACTCTAGTGATTATCCATCCATCATCCAACCCGCTATATCCTAACTACAGGGTCACGGGCGGGTCTGCTGGAGCCAATCCCAGCCAACACAGGCCGCAAGGAAGGAAACAAACCCTGGGCAGGTCGCCAGCCCACCACAGGGCACACGCACATATCCACACACTAGGGACAATTCAGAATCGCCAATGCACCTAACCTGCATGTCTTTGGAATGTGGGAGGAAACCCACGCAGACACGGGGAGGACATGCAAACTCCACGCAGGGAGGACCTGAGAAGCGAACCCGGGTCTCCTAACAACGATGTAGCAGTGCTATCCACTGCGCCACCGTGCCGCTCTCTAGTGGCCATTGAACCTTACTCTTAATCGATGTTAATGTTGATTTATTTTTTATAATTATGTCTTTCATTTTTCTATTCTTTAATATGTAAAGCACTTTGAGCTACTGTTTGTATGAAAATGTGCTATATAAATAAATGTTGTTGTGATTACATTTATCCAAATTGAAATCTAATCTTACTTTCTCACATAGGTCTCTTACAATTTTTCCTAGTTTCACTTTGATGGTTAAATGCTATCAAACTGTGATGCGATTACAAAAAAAGAAAATACGTGAATGCTAGGTGTAAATGGGGCCTAGGTTGTAGTGATTTAAAAGATGACAGACGTGATGTTATATTGCACATTGTTTACATCATCTGATATTAACTTTTTGAAATGCTTTTGGGAGATTACATGTCTGCATGGCAAGGGATGAAGAAGTCTTTGACGTGTCAAACTTCAGAATTGGATTCAGATGATCAGGAGGATATAGGCAGGGTGAAAAGAGCACCTAAACCAATGTAAGTCTGATTCAACTTCACCTGTGTTTTATTGAATGTATGAAACTTTTGTTTTGAGTAATATATGCACATTTAATCTTCTGTAAACAGCCACTACTATGGTGACACTGACTATGAAAGTGAACATGAAGACTTGGCTAATAAAACAAAAGTTCCCTTCACAAGATTTTCAAAACCTCAACAGTCAACTGGACCTTGCGTGTTCTCCCCGCATTCTGCACCTCGGGTACCATCACCACCTTTACCATCTGTGCCACCTTGTCGCTCACCACCACATTCTTTGCTTCAGGTGCCACCTCCTTACCAGTCACTATTGCTCTCTGAAAATACATCTCAACAAATTTCCACGAGCCTTCCAAAAATGAAAAATACTTCTGAACTCTTCAAGCCTACTTACAGAGTGGGTCAATGTGGAACAGAACCAATACCTTGTACTGGTAAGTTATGATCAGAACATTGACTGTACTTGTTTCACATATTCAACAAACGTTTGAACATATCGGAGCATAATTCAACAAGTTATTAGTTATGCAATGGTATTTGTTGTCCTGTTCATTTTGTGCCAGTATATTCCTTGATGTTTAGTGTTTTGGTTTTTAAGATGTTAAATTTTATATATGTTCCAAAGGATGTTGTTTTAACATATATGAGAGTTATGTTTGCTCCAAAGTGCAAGAGTAGGATTCATTGCCTTTTCAAAGTATTCAAATGAATAGTATCCTTTTTATATTTTGTTAGTATTTATTTTTCAGCTGCAGATCTTCATATCCTCACATTGCTCGAACATGTGAAGCACCAGCTGTCACAATTGGCTGTCATGATCAGTTCACTATCTGGGCGGCTAAACATTGAATGCTCACCTGATATGCCTGAGGAGGTGCAGTTTCCTTTACAGTCATTGGAGGAAGTGGATGACTTTGAGGCCTGGTTGAAACAACCAACCAATGCTTTGAAGAAAAAGAACACGGTATGGATTGCAAAGCTAGACTTTGTTCTCTTTCTGATTTTGTTTAATTTAAAATATTCACTTGGATTTTGTTATAATTTTTAAACAATTACTAATTCTTTTGTACATAATAGGACAAGACCAAATCTACACATTATATGCAACATAACATAGGCAACATAAGAAACTGTAGAATCAGTTATTTCTCAATGGAAAATATTTTATGTTTCTAAATTAGTTATAAGGTATGGCATGACATGGGTAGAAGGTCTGAAATAAGTCTGTCTGCATTTTTTATTTATCATGGGTAAGTACTGCATGTTTTACACACAATACCCATATGACTTTACAATTATTTGTGCATGGGGATGTAATATTTACATAAGTGTTATCCAAAATTTGCACTAATATAGTTGTTTTAGCTGTTAGGTGGGTTATCTGTTACAGGATGTTTATTGTGTAAGGGACTATGTTTAGGAAAATATTTAATAGCTCTACAGTGTCCTACAGTTACAAGAAAAAATCCTTTTACAATAACAAGAGTTGAAAATATAAATGATGTCATTTGAGCTTTCTGAACATTACAATCCATGAGTTTTGTGCTTCCTTTGTTATATACAGTACTATTATTATTACAAAATTAATGTCTACTGGATTGAATTACAGTTAAAGTTGAAGCGCATATTCAGCTGTTTTTCTTTTTACTTTGGAAAGTGTAACTTTTTAGCAATATTTGTCAGAATGCCAATCATCACATCAAAGTCAAAAGACATACTTCAGAGTGACCATTAATGCTGTTTATGCATATATTTTAATTCTAAAGTCACTGCCTGTATATTATCTTTTGTCCTTGTAGATTTCTGTACTGGCATCTATCGGAGGATAAGATACCAAGCGTGTCACTTGGAATATTCTTTCACATATTTTTGGAGATGATGTTGCAAAAAAGAAACTGGAAGGGAGTGAATGAAAAACGGGCCTTCAGTCAAATGGCAACCAAAACTCTTATGCGTAAGTATCAAGAAATCCAACTATATGAGATTAGTCTAATTGTAGTAAGATATTACATTTTATGCCTTTGGTGGCTCAGTGGTAGTGCTGCTGACTTGCAGTAAGGAGACCAGGGTTTGCCTCCTGGGTCCTCTCTGTGTGGAGTTTGCATGTTCTCCCTGTGTCTGCTGTAGTTTCCACATACTGTTCAAAGGCATATCGGTTCAGTGTATTGTAAAATGGCCTTTGTGTGTGCTCACCCTGCGATTAGACGGGTTTCCTGTCCAGGGTTTGTTCCTGAATGTGCCCCAAAGCCAGCTGGTAAGCCTCCAGCCTCCCCATGACCCTGGTCTGAATTAAGCAGATTAGAAAATGACATATTTTAAGATATAGCCTAAGTATTTCAGATTTCTGGAATATAGCAATTATTAAATAAAATATTTTTCCAGGTGTTTATCTAACACTTTCTGCTCCTTCTAAAACTCCTGCCACATTCTTAGGAGTACTTGGAGTTTCCTGTACATCAAGAAAGAGCATTAGGAGTGGGTTTCAGGTTTTTATGCATTTATAACAAAGAATCATATATTTAAAATGAGCTAATTGCACTATTTTATCCACAACCCCAAATAATAAGTAAAGAATTGGAGAAACTGCAATCTTAATTCAACCTTACAATTGAATTGTCAATATTTCCATATTGAATATTTTTACACTAACTCTACAAAAAAAGTCAGTCCACAATCTGTACACAGCCTTCATTGATCAGTATTAAAAATAAGTTCACTAAAATCAAGCATAGATGATTTCATATCATTAGTCAAACTTGCTTCTCCTGTATTCAAAACATGTTGCTGTGTGGTCATTATGCAGTAGTGCAGAGGCGGGCCCCCCCAGGGAGGTGCGAAGTACAAAATGGGGGACACAAAGATGTGAAAAAAAGAAACCAAGAATTGAAAATATGAAAAATACATTTATTGAAACCAAAACAAATGAACTTAAACTACATTCTGATGCTAGAACAATAAATATAGAGTTAGATAAATGTCGATCAGTTAAGTAGGGATAATAAAATATGCATCTATGATATATCAAGAATTAAAAAAAAAAAGAACAAATTGGTATTAGTGGGCTCCTTTCAAAAAAACGTTAGGGGGGCGTGATTAAAACTGTTATGAAAACTTAAATACTTAAAGGTTGAGAAACGCTGCAGTAGTGCAAGTGCCAACCCTTATTTCACCATTTCTATTAGTGGAAAATGCCTTAAGTCAGGGGTTCTCCACGTCGGTCCTGGGGTCCCCCTGTGGCTGCAGGTTTTTGTTCCAACCAGATTCCTAATCAGTGACAACACCTGATAGCACTGATCTCATTTAATTAGCTGGTATTTTTTTTTTTTTCTTTTATTCGACATTCAGAAAAGCATAGCAGCATGATTTTTACATTTATAAGACATTTATAAATAGTTCTGCTTTTGCAATAGATTTAAATGCTTAACTCTCTTTTGTTGATTTCATTATACTTTGCTCTTTCTCTGTGCAGTTTTTCCCCCTTCATTGTATCTTATTAATGACAACTTAAAACGAGCAGAGCAGACACCCAGGCAAACAACACTGAATAATCAAAGGCTGCAGCTACTTTAGAGTCAGGCCCACTAATTATTAAATAATGGATTAATTAAACAATTGGAACACCAAGGATGAAAATCAACATGAAAATACTATTAAAAAGAAAAAAAATACATTATTCCTATATAACTGCTTGGTACATTTTATATATATATATATATATATATATATATATATATATATATATATATATATATATATATATATATATATATATATATATATATATATATATATATATATATATATATATATATATATATATTTTAGCAAACTTAGTTTTCTAATCAATATATTGTTCCTTAAACACAGAACTTGGGAAATATCAGTTCACTTAATTAGCCCAGGAGTTCAATTAAAAACAGAAGCTGGTTGGAACAAAAACCTGCAGCGACAGGGGGGTCCCCAGGGCTGACATTGAGAACCTCTGCCTTAAAGCAACTGTTTGCCATTTAATGTTTCTGATAATTATTTTTCTGTTTTTGCCTGTAGGTGCAGTTCGCCAGAGTCAAGTGGCAGTCAAAGCTACAGATGTGGACATTAATAAATTTGCCATTAGATGGTTCAATTTGGCATCTGACCGTGGTGGTGGTCGCAAGGAGCGCTGCAGGAGAGTGCAGGCAGCAGTGCCTTCTGAATCAGGACTGATGTAAATACACTTTAGTAGTCAAGTTTATTGTTGTTTTTACTATTTTGGGTAGATTTCGTCATTTTTGTACTTGCATCCTACACTTTTGTGCAAATGTGTTCATTTTATATTTCTATATTTTAACCATGTTACTGGATATTTGGACTGTTAAATACTCAATATACTGTATTAATATGTTTGTTTGTAATTGTAGTTACAGCTTTTGATCCATGCAACTGCACTGACTTTACATAACAAGACAATAAATAAACCAGTTATACTGTATAATCAAAGTTGTCATTGAGTTATGTTTCTCTTAACTTTTAATACTAGACACTTAAATTCTATGTAGAATATACTATTTAACTCAACAGGGCCTTTAGGTGATATTGCTATAAATTATGTCATGAGTTGCAGGTTTTTTTCTTGTTTGTTTTTGGTTTTTTCCCCCCATGTTATGTGTTTGGAAAGTGCCACCAACACAGGTATACACTGCCAGCTCAACTGGAGTTGAAGTAAGATAGCATCTCTGTAGAATCATTTTGAGACCTTGATTAGTCCATTCCTTGATTTCTCGAGGCTGTTCTTATAGACCATAGCATAATTAGGTATAATTAAATATTAGGAGGATGACCCTGTGTTACTCATTCGTTAAGGCAAGATCTACATTCTTTCAATATTTCACCAAAAGTTAGCCCTACTTGCCTTACCAGATTAGAAGCTGAGGTAATTTTAAGAACGTGGCTCTACAGGGGCCAGATCTGGCACAGAGTCAGTCTGGGACTCTAATGAATGTGTGCCAGAAAAGGCCCGGATTTTAACAGAATTATTTGATGCTGGTCCAGCTCTGGTTTAAATCTGGTCCAGGTAAAAAATCCTGATCTGCGCCAGTATTGGGCCGTTGTGCAAAAAGACACTGGACCAGGTCTGTATGCCAGATCTGGTCCTGATGTTATAGTATATCTGGGCCATATCTGGAATGGTGTCCATTTGCTGTCTGGGGCGCGTCTTCTGCTCGACTGGCCAGCATGTCCGTATGGCCCCTTTGTTGGCCTCTGTCTCTGATCACAGGGGGTCACACATCAGCCTGACGGATTTAAACAGCTGTGCGGCTCGAGTCGGCACACTGCTCTCCAGGGGGCTTCATTTTCACCCCCACCTGTCTCTGTCTGTCAGTGTCAGATATCCACACGTCTTACCAAAGCAGAAACAGTAATACAACTAACAAAACAATCGTATAAAAATAAAGAAATAAAAAGATAAACAGATGTGCAGAAGGGAACAATAATAAAATACATAAATATCCATGCATTTACTAAATCAAGGCAGGTTTGTTGGGCTGCTGGAGCCAATTCCAGCAGACATTGAGCACAGGGCAGGAAGAGCACATGGTGTCACACACACACACACACAAGCCACATTAACACACCAATTCAACTCTCCGGCATATCTTTAGACTGTGAGAGAAAGCGGATCCATCAGGAAGAAACCCACATTAACATGGGGAGAACATGCAAACTCCATGTAGAGAGAAGTTAGAGCTCCAATCCCAGCCTCATGTTGTGAGCTGCCCTTATACAGATATATAAATATTCACATATACATTAGCATAACTGTACAATTAACTAAAGGTAAGTATAAATAACACACATGAGCAATCCATGTCATTTTACACCCATTTTGTTTCTTTCTCTCGCTTTCTGCATCAACTGCTCTCTCTGCCATCTGGTCTTCCTTTCTCACCAGAATGGCCAGTTTGATTTTGTCATCCTGTGTTTGACCATCAACAGGACCACTCAGACATGCTGGTCAGTGGAGTGGAAGACGTGGATTGAGCCACATGGCACAGGTACACACTTGTCCCATATAGGAGAAGAAGAAGAGAGGGCTGGGCAGCCAGTCGTCAGAGACCCTCATCAGAGTGCCCGCTCCGCCCTTCATATCCCCATATTTAACTTTTTTAATGTCATTTCTACCTCGTGACTGCCCGTGTGATGGCTGCATATCTGTGGCTCAGTGTGCTACCAGCTTTCTTGTGGATGCAGCTTGGGGTTTCTTTAATCCGCTGTGCCTTCCTTGGCTTTGTCTATCTATCTGTCATTTTCTCTGTCCTGGTATGGTGCCGTTAAGCCTGCGTGTCGTCTCCTGGTCCTTTTCCTGTTTGTCACAGTTATCCTCGGTCACTTGTGTGTCTCATCCTATCCTGTTGTTCTTATTCTTAATTGTGCTTAACTTTTTAATGAAACCCCTAGCTTGATGCCCACTACCTGAATCTGTTAGAACAATAAAATGCAAGAATCCATGACAGATTATTCAGAAATGTTATCTAGTAAACCGCTAGCTAATAGTCATTAACTTTCTTTACATCCAAGTTAACTAACTGAACACTCAGTAGCTTGTATGTTAACTTTGTCTTCTTTTTCTAGATTTTGAGCACACTAAGCCATGTTTGATCTGAATTGGTTTTCCCCCTAAGCTTCTGCTGGTGTGCCAGGGTGGTTTCTTTTCTTAGATAGATAGATACTTTATTAATCCCAAGTGGAAATTCACATACTCCAGCAGCAGCATACTGATAAAAAACAATAAATTAAAGAGTGATAACAATGCAGGTATAACAGACAGTAACTTTGTATAATGTTAACGTTTACTCCCCCGGGTGGAATTGAAGAGTCGCATAGTGTGGGGTCTCCTCAGTCTGTCAGTGGAGCAGGATGGTGACAGCAGTCTGTTGCTGAAGCTGCTCCTCTGTCTGAAGATGATCCTGTTAACAATTCTTGGCAGTTGTATTGTGCGGTCCCTTCATTCTCTTATCAGATCATTTCAAAACTGTGTGACAGCCACTCTGGGGTTTAGGGGGTCATTACTGTCACATGTTCAGAATACAGTGAAACTCAAACAGCTGAAACAGATTGGTGTCAGTGTTGATGAAATCTGTAAGCTGCACATTTGTAGTTTGTGGTATTTCAGTCCACATCTGCAGATCATCGTAATTCAGATTTCGTCCCTCACTGTAGTCAGTGGCGTAGCTCTCTTGCTGAAGGCCCCCGTGCAGCGCCCTGAGGTGAGTCCCTCCTGTCTGGCATAACTGTTAGTAATTTATTCTCAACTTGATCCTAGGGGCTGGCTGGGCAGTGGTGTCCTCGACCGCGTCACTATCATAATCACACGCTGGTGACAAACCAGCTCTCTAAATGGAATTTGTACTAACATTTTTAAATAACTTTATTACAGCTGCTGTAAGTTAGTAGAAATGAATTCAATTGTGGGAATGGAATGTGGGAGGTGTGGGTAGCAGTAGTCGTACATAAATATATTTAAGATGTGGACCTGCTTGCTATTCCAAAACAACTTTGTGAAGGAAGAAGTAACTTAAGCTAGAAAGCAGAAACTGTTCTGTGCTATAAAATGAAGCCATTTCTATTTGTAACAAATTAAAATGACAAAACCAGCTGACAGGATATGACTACACCATCGACCCATTTTACATAAGTTCATAAAGTAAGGTGTCAGTGGTTCCAAAAAATTTGAGTGTCAGTAGGAAATTGCTTGGTCATATATGTTGGTAGTTTGTCTTTAGTAGTTTCTCCATTTTTAATGGTTTTAGCAGACAGCACCTGATCTGAAGCCATTGTATCGTTATACTTACAGACTTGGTAGTTGCAACAATTTCACTCCCTGCACTGTCTGCATAACCTGCTTGTGCCTTTTGTGATGATTCACCAGCATCAGCATTCTCAGTTCCCACCGCTGTCACTTGCTCAGTTTTGAGAAAAGTAGAAATCTTGGTAAGCTTGGCGTGTTTCAATTTCTGTTACAGGCGTGCCTTACGTTTAGTAGCGCCACTCTTATAATGTTTGCTGGATCCGTTGCTACTGGCCGACATGGTGTTGTCTGGTGTGAGTATAAAAAGCGTCAAATTGTTCAAATATTCGACTAACGTGGACCATAACTTAACAACAGAATTGCTATGATTTACTGTTTACGAGTTTGAATTTCAAAAATTGTTGACATCAAATCAAAGTACAAAAGTAACAATTATTTACGATAATAATGTATATTTACACCATTCATGTGACATACTTCAAAACTTCTTCCATTCATGTCTGCTATGGTACGCCAAAGGTCCTTAAATTTGGGAATGTGCACTCCTCTGTAAGGCGGACTAGGACATGTTGTGCCTCTGAATAGGATCTGAGTCTCCAAACTCTAAATTTGTGTAAACTGTAGGCCTGCCGAATATGTAATATCATCATGGACCTGCCTGGTGATGGTGAAAACATGCAAATAAAACTGTGAATTATTAAGTCAATGAACTGTGCAAGTGATTGGAGTTATTGAATTGTGTTTTAAATCTGTATGGCCCCGAGTGGGCCTCCCAAGCTCGTAGGCCCTTGCACTTTGCACAATCTGCACGATCCATTGCTGCGCCACAGACTGTAGCATTAAAGTGCATTTAGCTTACTATGTGGGCTTCAGGGGCCTTATGCATAATGCCATGTGTAGAATTCACACTATAACATGACATAAGCACAAAAGCCGAAATGTGCTTACGCACAGAAAAATCCAGATGCAGGAATCTGTGTGTACTCCAACTTCCGCGCTCTTTCACTACATAAATCCCGGTCAGTGTGAAAACAAACGCTCGTGCACGCACTTGCTGTCCCGCCCCAACTCCTCCCAGAATTACACCCCTTTGAATATGCAAATCAATATAAATAGCCCTTAAGCTCAGCGTTCTGTGAAAAGACAATGGGAAAAGCAAGGGGGAAAATATAAGAATTTCAGCGAATACCAAGTGGAGGCAAAGGAAAAACGTAATATTTGTTGGTTTAAACAGTGGGATAAACAACAAAAAGAAGTTGATCGAGTGACATAACGTGTCAGAGAAACTTGAAAGCTCAAGTTCACAAAGTTGCACAGTGCTCGAAATAAAAAAGAAGTTGTCAGATATCAAAGTCACCGTGAAAAGCCGAGTCGTAGCCCACTGTCTGAGTTTCATATGAAAGCTTATTACGGTACAGACAAAAAAAAAAAATAAGCACACAGTGGGGAAAAACGCATGAAATGTCAACTTTAATCTCAAAATCTCCACTTTAATTACGTAGTTTATTTTGTCATTAAAGCAGAACATCACAAACTTCATCTTAAAATCATTTAATTTACTAGTTTCTCAAATCCCATTGTAACTAAAGTAGCACGTTAAATGCTTTGTTTTGTATTTGATCTTCTATGTGCTCTATGTGTGTGAATCACTATGTGCTTCCGCTTTCTCTTTCTCCGACTGGACACAGAATCCATTACATTCGTGATATTACAGCTCTCTGAATAATTAAAATACTGAGATGTATACGTGATATCTTTTTCATGATACTAGGAGTTAAAGCATGTTATTAAACAGGGGAACATGATGGTGCAGTGATTGTGTGCGACCTTTGATGAAATTATTGTCTCTTTCAAACGTACTAACCTCCAATTCCTGCTAGAGACAGTGGCACTGACCAGAAAGCAGGAGACGGAGCTGGAGGTGGCAGACTTAAAGATGCTAAGATTTGCATTGGGTATGACAAGGATGGACAGGATTAGAAATGAGGACATTAGAGGTCAGCTCAAGTTGGACAGTTGGGAGATAAAGTCAGAGAGGCGAGATTGCGTTGATTTGGACATGTGCAGAGGAGAGACCAAGATTGCAGAAGAGCCCAAGTTCAAAGTTAATAGAATATCATTTGTTACCTTCAGCAGAGCCAATTCTGTACTATAAAGTTTTTTAAAACCTGACTGAAACACATCACATACATTGTTGTCCTCCAGATATGAAATTAACTGCAAAGAAACCTCTTTCTCCATAATTGTGGACAGAAATGGGAACTTAGAAATAGGCCTATAGTTTGATAGAGCTGTAGGATCAGGTGTGGGCTTCTTCAGCAAAGGCTGAACAACAACAACATTTATTTATATAGCACATTTTCATACAAAATATGTAGCTCAAAGTGCTTTACATAATGAAAAATAGAAAAATAAAAGACATAGCAAGAAAATAAAATGAGTCAACATTAATTAACATAGAATAAGAGTAAGGTCTGATGGCCAGGTCGGACAGAAAAAAACAAAATAAAAAAAAAACTCCAGACGGCTGGAGAAAAAAATAAAATCTGCAGGGATTCCAGACCATGAGACCACCCAGTCCCCTCTGCGCAATTGCATGTTTAAAGTTGTCTGCCATTATACCCGTTTTTAGACAGTTGTTAATAATAGCTAACACATTTGGACTAAACGCTTTAAAAGTATCTTTAAATAGGCGTGAGGGTAAGGTATCTAGTGGATAATTGGAAGGTTTCATATGCAGGTTTATATCATCTAGCTGAGAAGAGTCAATAGGGTGAAAGGAAGTAAACTGGCTGTGCACTGGCCTTAGAGTGACTGGTGTCTTCCCACAGTAATCAACACTTGGAAGAGTAATGCTGGAACAAATGGCTTGAATTTAACTTATAAAATAATTAAGAAAAAGCTCACAGGTCTCAGGCGTACTCTCAGGGAAGCCGCTGATAGGTGGGTTTAAAAGAGTGTTTATGGTGCTAAACAGCAACCTAAGTCTCGAGGCAGCATTCACAATTAAACACCATAAAAAATGTGATTTTGCTGATCTCATAGCCTCTTTACAGGACTTCCAGCAAGTTCTAAGAATTTCATAAGAGACCTGCACTTTGTCCTTTTTCCACTTCTGTTGTAATATTTATGAATTAACAAAATATTAATACATATATGTGCAGTTTTGTTTTAAGATATGTCATTGAAATGTGTTATCATCAGGCATTGTTTAGGCACCTGTGTCATAAGGAAGGCGCCAGAGAAAAGGACCTCGATTTTTTTTTTTTTTTGAGTTAATATAGAGCACGGATGCCATGGATGTAAGAGATGTGATAAATAAAGTTTCCCTGCATATTTTAAAAAAGTCTCACCATCATTTAATTTTGTACAATTTGTGAAAACATGATATGGTGTCAGAATAGAGGATCGTCGTGGATTTTTGCCAGAGTTCCCTCACCATGAATTGACTGGGATTCTCTTAACCTGCCAGTAGAATGGAAAAAGTTCCAACAACACGTGGAGCTGATGTTTTCTGTGGCGCCTAAAGGCAAAGATGGGAGTGAGAAATGCAGCTACCTGCTCCTGTGGACTGGGGAAAAAGGAAGAGTAATTTTCAACACATGGACTGTCACCCAGGAGGAAGCCAAAGTACTGAAAACTTATTATGACCGCTTTGAGGCGTTTGTCATGCCTAAGACAAATACAATATTCGCGAGATACAAATTTAATGAGAAGATTCAGGGGATAAACAAAACTTTTGATCACTTTGTAACGGAGTTAAAATTGCTGGTGAAGGACTGTGCTTATGCAAACGAAGATGAAATAGTCAGGGATAGAATAGTGTTTGGTGTAAATTCAACAAAAGTACAAGAGAAACTTTTGAGCGCAGGGTCTGAGCCAACATTAAATAAAGCCGTGGACATCGCAAGATCTCACGAGATAGCACAAGCACAGCTGAGAAGCTTTGATGCAGGCACCCCGAGCGGCTCACGTGAACCAACTGTGAACGCAGTACGTGGACAACAAGCAAGGACTCCAAAGAGCGCTGCACAAAAAAACGCATTACACAATTGAGAAGGCAGAAAAAGAATATGAAGCGAGTGACGCATACAAGCATATTGAGAAGTGCAGCTACTGTGGAAACAAAGCACACGGTGAAAAAAGTCAATGTCCAGCTAAAGGAAGACAGTGTGAAAAATGTGGTAAATTGAACCAATTCGCTAAAGTTTGCAGGACTGGGAAAGGTAAACCAGTGCATGCAGTGTGTGATGTCTCAAATAAAGAGGAAGACGAGCTGTTTATTGATGCAGTAAGAAAGGAACAACCATCTGAAGCTGAACAAGCCTTTGTAGACATATCAATAGGAAAGCAAGGTGAAAAACTTAAATTTAGATTAGACACCGGTGCACAAGTTAATGTAATTCCTGTGAGTGAGTACAATAGTCTACTGAGTGAATGCAATGCAAACTGTGAGCAGCTTATAGTAAGAGGTACATGTACAGTGCATTGTAAATACAAGGAGCACAGCATGGTTTTGGATTTCTATGTTATAGAGACGGGCAGCATGGTGGCACTGCTGCCTCACAGTAAGGAGACCTGGGTTCACTTCCTGGGTCCTCCCTGCATGGAGTTTGCATGTTCTTCCCGTGTGTTACAGTACATTTTTCTTTATGTCACTATATCTGGACAATACTGTTATGAGTTTTATTCACATGTGAAATGTTAAATTTGGCACACGGGGCGCAGCAGTTAGAATTGCTAGCCAAGCATTGGATTAGATAGCCAAAGACAACTGGAGGCTTGTATAGTCAGCTTAAACACAGCATAGGGTATTTCTGTCTTCTGTCAGCACAAATCTTTTTTCATTATTGGGGGAATGCGAATCTGCACGTAAGCACTATGATATTTATGTATTTTGTGAAGGAGGAATTCAGCCCTTGTTTGGAGACAGAGAAGACCAGCAAATGAAGCAAGACATTATAAAAGGCTTGGACAGCAGCCAGACCCTTGGAGGCGGTATCAACAAAGTTCGAAGAAAAACCTCCCAGCGTGGTGACGAGAAAATGGCTGACTGTGTTGATCCAGATTTCCCACCTGGATTAAGTCTGTCCATATGCCTCCCCATCTGTAACCGCGTTAACCGTCAGTAAATGTAAGCTAAAAGATATTTTTTCTCATGTGATTCTTGTACCACCGTAATCACGATGGGAGGGATATCATCGTTTCTGGTATATTATGATATTGTTTAATTATTTAATATGCCATAATTTTAAAAAACACATTTCCAAGAGAGCTAATGCCTCTTCAGGAAACATAATGGCGTAGTCGGCAGGATTGTGGCTACATTAATAAGTATATATTAATTATAATATTTTATATATATATATTAAAAATATGCTTATACTGATGAATGGGAGGCTCGGTAACAATATTTGGGATATATTTCGGGATTGGTCACGCGCACTGTCATGGACTCCCAGCCGAGAAACAAAACTGCCTTAACATGCCTGGCCCGAATTGGAATAGGGATATTAATTAAATCCCATCAAAAGACAAGAGGCGGTCTTGTCAAAAATTGGCACAGTGCATGAGGCTGGAAAGAAAACCCGACATCTGTCGGTGAATCGTGGTAGCGTCTGCTAACTACGGTATGCGAGTGGACTTTTAAGGTTGGACTTTTAAGTTCAGCGCATAAGTGGGATTAAAATCGGACAAAATAAATGGAAAACAACAAGATCGAAACTTATGGCACGAGACTGGCTGTCCAGTAAAATGAAACGGCACTCACAGGGTCAGCACAGATTAATGCACTGCCGTACGAGTCCAAAATCTGCCTGAAAAGTACATGCTGTGATAGGGAACACTGTTATATAAATAAATTATATCGCTAGCCAGTAGTAAACAATATTGAAAAACTATAAAGAACGGAGCGTTATTGTATTTAGTTGCAGCTGGCAAACAGACATGCAGGTAATGCACTTACCTTGCCGTTTGCGTAATAATCCAGCGGAGCTGAAAAAACTTAAAGATGAAATAAAATCAACACAACAGCAATAGAATCTATAACGTCTCGATCACGATCGGTAAAATAATTTGTTGAAATCTTTAATGGCTTTCAAGCAGCCAGATGAAAAAAAATACAAGCTTCATCCACGTGGTAAACGCAGTCTGGAAACCACACTCGCAAACTGTTTTACATGCTACATACGGCGATTCCCAAACATGACAAACTTTGATGGCTTGCCCGCCCACCTGACTGTTACCAGCATTCACTGCAATGTACTGGAGTGTTAAATTATAGCAGCTGCTGACAAACTGTCCTTTATCCTTAGATGCCGGATACACACGCAGGCACGCAAGACAGAGCCATGCCCACAACTCCTCACCTGTGTCGCTTTCATCTGTGTACAGTCCACATGCACCTGTGCGCCACGTCCAATGTTCATTTTCCAAACACATCCTGAGTCGCTTTGGTCTGTGCTACAGTCTACATGCACCTCTGAGCCACGTTGACTGTTCATTTTCAAAACATGTCCACCGCTTCAGATGTATTTCATGGAAACACACTTCTTTCAATGTAATACAAATTCCTGCATCAGGTAACTGTTTGTTTCTATCAGTCGAATATTTTTGGAAAAAATGTCATCGACGAAATTGTTGCTCTCGAACTTCACAATGTGGCTGTAACTTTTGTTTGCCAGCATTGGGATAACTTCGGCGACGTGCTGTCCATTGCTCTTAGTAAAGGCAGCATAGTCATACAGTCTGCTCAACAATATGCTGACTACATGAATACTTCCGGAGTTTATGGTGGTGAGCTAGATATTGTGGCGATGCGCCAAATACTTACTTATACTTAATATCACCATTCACTTCAGAGAACGTCCTCATGCCTCTCCTTGAGTGTACAATTAGGGCCAATGACTCTGCATAGCCCTGCTCTTTAACGGTCGTTTCAATCATGGGCATTACGAAGTTCTCTTGCCTCTCACAAACACACCTGCTGACCTTCTGGCGCCATCTATTGACAATGTCGGTATGTGCACACAAAATACACTCCCAGGTGATCTCCACACTGATGTGACGTCACCTTCCCACTATCCTCTTACTGAAAAACATTTACAAATGCTTTTCAAACCAGAATTGCAATGTAACTTTTGCTCCAAAACCTTCAGACTCCAGAAATATCTCTACGCGCATTTAACAACACACTCCACTAAACAAACGCATTCCACACTGGACTTTCAATGCACCATTTGTTCAAAAACCTTCAGATTGCAGAAATATCTCAACACAAATTTAAAAACACACTCCACTGAATGAATGATGCAATGTGAACAATGCCAGGAATGCTTCAAAACAACTTGCACTCTCAAGAAGCACTTACAAACTCATTCCACTCACACCTTCAATTGCACAATTTGTAACGAGGACTTCACGGCTGAGATGGATCTCCTCAACCATGTGCAAATCCATTCAACACAAACATTTGTATGCAACATTTGCGACAAACAGTTTCACGCACAAAGATATCTTACTAACCATTTCAAAACACATTCTCTGATGAAATCCTTTCAGTGCCAACATTGCACTAAATCATTCAAAACTTCATTTCTTCTCAAGAAACATACGAGAACACATTCCCATGACACATTCTTTGAATGTGTACATTGCAAAAGCTGTTTCACAAACTCACATCATCTCGCAAACCACATGCACAGTCATCGCATTCAATTATCTGCTGCTTTTCAAGAAGATACCGCCATTCCCGTCCAAGAACATAACATTGGCCTACCTAACGCACTATGTACTTCTTGTAGTGCTTTTTATTGGCCAGAAGAAGTCAACAAATCTGGACATTACACTAAGTGTTGTCATACTGGCAAGGTGTCTTTGCCACCGCTATCCCAACCTCCTCTTTTATTACAAAACCTCTTGACTGGCAAGAACTCGCTGTCACGGAATTACTGTGATCATATCAGGGAATACAACTCTGCTTTAGCTTTCGCTTCAATGGGCGCACACATCGCTCAGCCATCTGGCCACGGACCGTATGCTTTCAGAATCCACGGTCAAATTTATCACCAAGTCTCTCCTTTATATACCAATCCTGACACGTCACCACGATACGGTCAGCTATATATCTTCGATTCTGCTGAAGCTACCACTCAATGTTTGCAAAAGGAATGTAACAGCGCTTGCAGTGACATTTTGTTTCTACAGCTAGACAAAATGATAAGACAGGTTAATCCCTTCGCTAAGTCTTACATACAAATGCATAACATTATCACTCACAGTAACCTTGTTGCTGCTGTACGAATGGTATTCATGGAAAATCCAACTCAGGATATGAGAAGGTATAACGCCCCGTCCTGTCAAACTGATGTAGCAGCTATCTTTGTAGGTGAAGACGGGGAACCTCCGGCACAACGCGACATTTGCATATACCCAAGGGGAGATGCTTGCAAGCGTATCTCTGTACTCAATATGAATTGTGACCCCATGGTTTATCCACTGCTATTCCCTTACAGAGATCCAGGCTGGCACATACAATTGACCCATGTTGAAGAAAAGCGAACCGCAAAAAGAACAAGAGCCACACAGCTCCAATTTTATGCTTACAGGCTTGCCATGAGATCCTCCTGCCAACAAAATGTCTCTGTAATGGCACTAGACTTTCTGTTATACCAGCATCCACCGCAATGTACTGGAGTGTAAGAATATCGCAGCTGGTACCTCACAAACTGTCCTTATTCCCCGGATATCCCTGACCCCATCAGATTCAAATTTGCCTTTTACACGCAGATAATTTCCTGTTAGATTGGCGTTTGCAATGACAATTAATAAGGCACAGGGACAAACTTTCAAAAAGATATATGCTGTATCTGCCAAAACCAGTTTTCAGTCACGGATAATTGTATGTTGCTCACTCCAGAGTTCCATCTTTTCATTCACTCACAGTTATATCCTCAAACCCATCCCATTTGGACAACTGTGTCTTTCAAAAAGTGTTCAGTCATCAATAAATAATTATGCGGCGTATGCTACACCGTGGGTTGGCTATCATATATAATTCACTAAGCCGACAGGGCAAGCACAACAAACGTTGGATACCCCCGAGCGGTCGGCATCCAACTTCTTAGAGGGACAAGTGGCTTTCAGCCACGTGAGATTGAGCATTAACAGGTCTGTGATGCCCTTGGATGTCTGGGCCTGCAAGCACGCTACACTGAATGGATCAACTTGTGTCTACCCGGCGCCAAGAGGCGTGGTTAAGCCGTTGAACCCCATTCGTGATGGAGACCGGGGCTTGCAATTGTTCCCCACGAACGAGGAATTTCCAATAAGTGTGGGTCATACGCTCGCACTCATTACGTCTCTGCCCTTTGTACACACACCCCCTCGCTACTACCAGGAGTTGGGTGCGGGCACATGAGCAGGCAGTGCGTACTGAATGATGACTAAGAAATCAGCAGACTAGAATGGCGGGAGGGCCGGGAGGAGGGGGTGGAATGAGCGTCCTTCCCCTCTCTCCCCGTTCTGCCCTCCTCGCCCGAGCGCCGTCCAGCCCCATCCCTCGCTCTGGGAGGTGGAGGCGCGACGGCCGTCCTCCAGTTTTCAGTCACGGACAATTTTATGTTGGTTCATAGCGTGCATTGTTGCAATGTTACTTTTCTTGCTGGTTTATTAAATTACGGATTTTTCAAATGTTCATTTATTTCCCTGTGCTTAAAACTCATTAAAAAAGCGGCGTGATTATGCGGCATATGCTACGCCGCGGGTTGGCTAGTACAGGAATATTGAAAATCTTGAGAAGCGTCTCAATAATCTATTAAATACACCCGTGTTTTTCTGATCCAGTCCACAAGCTCAATATACCTGCGTATTTTATTCATTTAAATTTTACTCTGTTCTCATTGTATATTAAAATGTTTTTGCTTTACTATTCACAGCCTCTTTTTAAAATCAAATTTAAAAAAAAATATTATGGAGTCGTGTGGCTTTGGACTAATTGTTTACAAATATTAAGACACATTGTGTTTAATAAAAGTTCATTTCACATATTTGACATGACACTCTCCAATGTAATGATGGCTCATGATTATTACTTTCTACCTACAATAATTAACAATATATAATGTTATAATATTTCAAGAATATGATGACAAAATGATGATGCCATTCTGTAATGTCGTTAAAAAAAATCAACAATAGTCTTTTTGATTGTGCCTGTCACATGTGATCTATTTATTTTACTATTTTAACTTCTTGGCTGCTATAATTGTGCTCATGTGATGAGTAGTTGAAATACAAATGAAAAAATGAACAAGTTGAGTCTCTGTTCACTTGCTTCTTAAGTCTTCCATCCATTATCCAACCTGCTATATCCTAACTATAGGGTCACGGGGGTCTGCTGGAGCCAATCCCAGCCAACACAGGGTGCAAGGCAGAAAACAAACCCTGGGCAGGGCGCCAGTCCACCGCAGGGCACGCACACACACCACCAAGGACACACTAGGGACAATTTAGAATCGCCGATCCACCTAACCTGCGTGTCTTTGGACTGTGGGAGGAAACCCACACAGACACGGGAGAACATGCAAACTCCATGCAGGGAGAATCTGGGAAGCGAACGCAGGTCTCCTAACTGCGAGGCATACTTAAGTCTTATGATTGCTTATGCTTATCAAAGTTTGTTCATAAATTAAACCAATATTTATTTAGTGTTGTAAAATAATGTCAGTATGAAAGCGGTGGGTTAAAAACTAAAAGTTTTTATCTTTAATACTTTATACAGGAGTCAAACTTCATTGCTGTTCTGTATGTGGCAAACAGTTTTCAATAAGATTCCAACTTCAATGGCACCAAAGACCACACAGGACAGAAGCCGTATGACTGCTCTGAATGTGGTAAAAAGTTTTCACAGAGAAGCAGTCTTCGGAGCCACCAAAGACTTCACACAGGAGAGAAAAAGATGACAGACTGCCCCACCTTGTCCACAGATGAACACAGTACAATGCTAAGCAGCAGAAGAAAGAATTCATAAAGTTTGATGAAAACAAAAAAGAACAAATTGGGGAAACTACAAGTAAAGTGGTAAATACACTGCCCTCCTCCAACTGCCTCAGGTGGATACAGAACTTACTCATGCATGGCTTATGAGGGGTGAACTAAGACCAAAAGATGTACGTCTCATCATAGTTGCACAAAACAGTGGCTTGGACACAAAGTGGTTGAGATCAAAACAGAAGAAATGAAAGATAACCCATAATTGTCACTTCTGCCCCAAAGAGCTAGAAACAGTCACACATCTTGTTGCTGGGTGCGAGGTACTGATTGCTGATGATTATACACTGCACAACACCACAAAGTGGTCAGGCTCATTCGCTGGAAACTTGGCAAGAAGTACAACTTACTGGCACCAGAAAGACACTGGGACCACAACTCAGACCACACAATGGAAAATGAGGAGGTGCAGGTCACTTGAAGCACAGCAATACTGACTGACTGAAAAATAGAGGCCAGAAAACCAGATGGAAGAAATCCTGATCCAGAACTGACAAAGAAAAACGTTCAGGCCCATCTTGACAAATTACAATAACTCCTTATGACCTGCAAAAAGAAGCCTTATTAGAAACAATGCAGGTTCTACACTGAGTCCTTGTGGGACACTTAAGAGAGTGAGAAGTTAAGCAGTACAACGAGACTGTCCTGACTAAAGAGTGAAGTTCACTCCTGTTTTGATGGTAAGCATACCAATAAAATTTGGAAGACCTGAGAGAAGTTGAATTGCTGCTCTGAATGTGGTAAACAAATCTGGCACAGAAATACTCTTCTGATGCACATTAAAGTTCACAAAGGAGAGAAGCCATATGGGTGTTCTGAATGTGGCAAACAGTTTTCATGGAGAAACAACCTTTGGATACAACATCTACATTTATTTATATAGCACAATTTCATATAAACAATGTAGCTCAAACTGCTTTACAAGATGAAATAAGAAGGAAGTTAATATAAAACATAAACAAGTTTAGGCAATAATATACAGTATGTAACAAAGAAAAAGGTAATGTTGAATAGCCAAGTGGAAAGAAAAAAAGCAAAAAAAAAAAAAAAAACAGTGTGGCCGAAGAAAAAAATCTGGGGGGATCCAAGGCCAAAATACTGCCCGGCCAGCTCTGGGCATTCTAGCTAACATTGTACCTAAATCAGTCCTCATGGTTTTGAAAATCTGCCCTGAACTTAACTGGGAGGCAGTGTAAGGATTTAAGGACTGGAGTTATGTGTTCATGTTTTCTTGTTCTTGTAATAATTCTTGTAGCAGCATTTTGGATTAACTAGAAGCTGAATAAAGAACAGTTTGAACATGCAGTGAACACCGCATTGCAGTAGTCAATACTACTAGAAATAAATGCATGAATTAATTTATCAGAATCCTCCTTATTTAGAAAATTCCTTT
Organism: Polypterus senegalus; assembly: GCF_016835505.1. NCBI lineage: Eukaryota > Metazoa > Chordata > Cladistia > Polypteriformes > Polypteridae > Polypterus > Polypterus senegalus. The sequence continues at coordinate 187,050,788 of NC_053161.1, read as the reverse complement.
ATTTTCGAACTTTTTAAAATGGAAGAAACATGTTTTGGACAAGTTTGAGATGTGCTTTTTAAATGACATATTAAAGTCACAAATAACGCGTAGATTGTGGGCTGATTCAGTTAAATTAATGGTTATTCCAACTGAGTTAAATGATGACAAAATATTGTCGTAATCAGCGTCATTTCTGTATGGTGGAGTCCTGTCAGCACATTTCTGTATGTGTTGGAATGGATTTGATAAATAAGAACTAAACCAGGCGAGCACACTGCCTGTGAGCCCAACATCACTTTCTAGCCTGTTCAGTGAAATAGAATGGTCAATGGTGGCAAACGCTGTGCTTAAGCCTAACAACAGAATTACAGTGGAGTTTACTTCATCAGAGGATATCAGAATGTCATTTACAACGTGCATTAGTGCCATTTCTATACCCGCATTAAAACTCACAAAGGGGAGAAGCCAAATGACTGCTGTAAATGTGGCAAAGAGTTTTTACAAAGAAACAACCTTTTGACTCACAATAAAATTCAAACAGAGAAGCAGTTTGTCTGTAATAAATGTGGCAAACACTTACCTGAATCACATTTATTGGCCAAATATGCACACATACAGTTTTGATGACATTCCAAGTGTATGTTACATAATTGACATACACATAACACTTAATTAAATCACACACCCGAGATTAAAAAACAAAAAAGCAAGACAGAGTATATATATATATATATATATATATATATATATATATATATATATATATATATATATATATATGTGTGTTACTGCACCCACTACACAACGAAACAACTTGGGATCCCAGTTGGTAAACCCCCTAGGCAGGAACATGGTCCAGTCCCACCCTTCTGAAATGACCCTCTATCTGCCACAGGCAGAAGTTACGTGGGTGACCCCTTGGCCTGGTTCAGCCATTTGGGTCCCCAACAATGAGGATCTTACGAGCTGCATCACCCTCGGGAAAACACGCCACATGGCTGTAGTGCTGTAACTGATGCTCCCTCACAATGCAGTTCATGTGTCTCATTTGGGACTCCAAGAGCAACACAAAGTCAGACCAACAGGACCCAAGGATTTTCTGGAGAGACACAGTACCAAAGGAGTCCAGTCTTCATCTCAGGTGACTGGATAGCATCCATGTCTCATAACCATACAGCAAGACGGGAAGCACCAGGACTCTAAAGACTTGGACCTTCGTCTGTTTGCATAGATATCTTGAGCACCACACACCCCTTTCCAGCGACCTCATGACCCCTCATGTTTTCTTAATCCATCTACTGACTTCATAGGACGAGTCACCAGAGACATGAATGTCACTGCCAAGGTAAGTAAACCTCTCAGTGAGGTCGACACTCTCTCCGCAGACAGACACACTGCTGATGGCCGTGCCCAAGAGGTCATTAAAGGCCTGGATCAATACATATTACTTATACAACAGTTACATTTAGAGATTGAAACTTGACAGATGTTTGTTTGTAGTTCATATCTCTTTTATCCTTCATTTGACTCCATCAGGTCCTAGTGGTGTGCTGAACACATCAGCCTGTCTTCAGGGTCTCTGAGACTGGAGGAGGTCAGCAGTCCAACTCTATAGCAGGCACTGATGTGCTTCAACATCACGACTGGTAACAAGTTAGAGATGGCAGATAGTTCAGCTGGACATCATCCTATATGACTACTCAAGCAGACGGCATATTAAGAGCCCACCGAGTGTGTCTACTCCAGTAGAACTGACCAGACGGCCCTGACATAACAACCTGTACAGCTGTAGACGACTCCTCTTTACTGGTCAGTTTAGCACACACGGCACTGAGGCTGTCAAGTCTGAACCATTAAATCATTCAGTCAGCTGGGAATTTATTTTGGCAGTGATATTTCTGGTAAGGCATTTGTTTTATTCTTGTATGTCGTATGTCAATACTGATATATTAGGTTGATAAATATAAACACAGACACACATTTAATGTCAGGACCTCAGAATAACAAGCTTCTAGCTGTCAGTCGTGGTTTATGAATACTGAGCTTCAAAAGTTCTGACTCTCCATTTATCTTAAAAAATGCAAGTTTTATTGAAAATGTGACTCCTAAATAAAGAGAAGTAAGACCCTTATTGTTGTAGACTGTGTTTGTAAGTGAACAGTAAAGTCTTGATCAGGATGCTCAATTTCCAAGCTGTGTTATCCTGTAGGATTACCGGCGAGTCCAGTAAAGTCCAGTGTGCCATTTGTAGTCCATGATGATAAAAGTGGAGGCTCTGCTCAAATCTCTCAGTTCTAGTTGTGTTAATACACGAGAAGACTGGGCCAGCACAAATGAAACTAAACACTCAGTATTGTCACTGCCAAAAACAAAAGTTTATTAATAATGATTAAGTATAAATTGTATAACCATGTCAAGAATTATTTACAATTAACAATAATGATGGGTCAGTTGAATTGAAATAAAGAACAAACAGAGAAGATTAATTTAACAAACAGACTGATCAGAGAATATACTGAAGCTGAAGTATTAAAACTGCAGGACGCCCACTTCTATAGATTATATAGAAATAAAAGAACAATGTAATGGGGATAGACATGTTTACTTGTAATGTACAAAAAAGGAATAAAACTGTACAATGCAGTTATAAAAAATAAAGAAAAAATGAAGATGACATTTATTATTGACATCAATAGTTAAATCAAATCTCCACAACTCTATTACGCACAGTCAGTCAGTTCAGCACTCAGAAATCCAAAGACCAGTAAAGCCAGTGACACGTTTATCAGAGGAGGCGCTGAGATGGAATCCCAAGTTGAAAAGCCTCAGTGATGCTGACCTTGTGCTTCCAACTGCTGCAGTTCAAGTACAGAATGGCAAACTCTTCTCTCTCACTAAAGATTCACTTTCCCCAGTAATAAAAGTGTATTAATGCGTATTTTAAATTTCACTTTAAACATATATATATTTACATTGATATCTATTTAGTTTATATTCTTGTCTAAATTCACTACAAGTAAAATGTTATTCTGTTTAGCAGACGAATGGTGCTGATAAGAAACAGAAAGGACCGTCTCTCTCTCCCCTAACACCACATGACGTCCCACTCACCGTCTGCTGGTCCATCAATGAACAGACCTTCTGCCTCTGCTAGAGAAATCCTCTCAACTGCTCCTCGAGCTTTAATAAGAGCCGATGACAAACACAGAAACAGAGAGAACGTCACTCACAGAGACACTTTCTGTACTCAGAGACTCACTGAAGCCAAATGAGCCTCCGGCATCAGCACATCCAGAATGACGTGAACTCTGTGGATCTTCACAAAGTGCCTACAGCTCTTCACAGCATTTCATCAGGTAGTTGTAGAGGCCATCTGTCAGCTCCTCATCTTCTACTGTATAGAGGTCATTATCCGGTGACCTTTAGGATCTTCATCATTTTTAAACCATTTGGATGGCACCTTTGAGATACAACAGCCTGTTGGACAAGAATATACAAGAGTTTGGTGCTCTAAAGTCATCATAGGTCTCTGCTACTAAATAGATTACAATAATAAAGTTTAACTTGTTATCTGAACTAAGTTACCAGCAGGTGATCATCTGCTCCATGATCCTTTATGATGAACTCCACCAGCTTTTCATGTTGAGTCCTCCTGGAGGCCCTGCTGATCTCTGCAGCCCCTTGTTCTCCAGTCCGCTGCCCCTGCAGCAACACAGCCAGCGTGGACACACAAATAAAACATCAAACTGTCACATGAAGTGTTTGTCTGATGCTGGCTGTCTAGTGTTGGTCTGAACACTCCTGTTTCCTCAGTAAAGTGGACACATTGGAATGGAGTTCAGACTGAGAGGATTCCTCTGTGGTTCACTACACAAACTCCTGCTGGAGGAGATCTCAATAGTTTTTTAGAATAAATCAAGTACTTCAGAGAATTATGAATACACCGATCTGGACACTGGCTAAAGTAACATGCAAGGCAAAGAAAAGCTTTGTAGATACTTTTATTCTATCATAAAATAACCAATCTAACACTCTCCATGTGACAAGTGGTCCTTGACAAAGCTGATGACAGTCCTTCATGTCACATTCAACTTTAAGGTCTTTGCTCAAGTCGATCTGAGTATTATCTACGATGGTAGCCTAAGGTTTCCATGAATACCTTGGGGTGGCTGTATCTGTGTATTCATCAAGGAGTTCACTGCTGCCATGTTCTTCTTGGTCCTGACTTTTAGACATTAAAATATTGATGTTATCCAGTAAAGTTTCACCTGTACGCACTGAAACACACACTGGTGTATTTAAAGTGACACTATTTGACCTCATTTGAACACTCGAGTATTTCAAATTCCAAGTTGATTTAAACTGACTGTGTCCCCTATTTGGATGTGAGGTGTCACCTTAGATTGTCCAAACATCCCAAAAGGAGCAGCTCCACAAGCAGGGTACCTGCACCAGCAGTCAGTAATGGTGCCCTCAGAACAAGTACCAGCAACTGTAAGGACTTCTGAAAAGGCACCGGTCATCTGGCACCCGCTAAACAGAGCAGAGGAGCTGGCACAGGAAATTAGAAGAAAAAGAGTTTACATAAAAAAGGAAATAGTAAATGTTTACCAGCCATATGAGCAGCTCTCCACGTTCTAATGGCTGGCATGTCATCCTAAGATAAAAAGATCTACAGTGCCCTCCACTATTATTGGCACCTCTTGTAAAAATTACTGAGAAGGGTTAGAGAAAAATCACATTTTACTGAAGAGCCGTCATCTTGAACTGAAAGAATGAGAAACATCTGACTTTTAATTCAATGAAAAACAAAACCTTCACCAAGAAATCAATATTTTTAAAATTATATTTTTTTCTAATCCTGCTTACTTATTTTTATAAGAGGTGTCAATAATAGTGGAGGGCACGTTAAAAAGTATGCCACACATGAAGAAAAAAAATATCATCAGCATCTTTCAAAGACTGAGAGCAGTAAAATCAAAGGGTCCCTCCTGGTCAGATAAAGAGCAGACTGAGAGAGGAGAAGAGATAAAGTACTGAACTCCATCACAATCGAAACACAAATGTAAAGTCACATAAAGCCTACAGTTCATATTTAAACACCATTAACATGTCTACTCCACAGTCTACTGAACCAGCAGGGATGTCCTAGGAAAAGAAGGAAAGAAAATAAAAAGACACGTGAAAGTCAAACACTACGAGTGAATTACGAGTTTAACAGACGGGTGTTTGCAGTTTACCTGATTTTTCATTAACATCCAATTTCCAGAAGATATTCTTGAAGCAAGTTGGCTGAAAGGAAAAAAAAAATCGAAATGTCACTTGTGAACATCGCGACTGTCAATCTGAGTCACATACAAGTTAGTGGAGCACATTGCAGGAAAGTCTTTAAATGGCAGACATCATCTGCACAAAACTACCACAAAATGTTATTAACATTGACGGTACAAAAAACACGGCAGATTACTTGGGATTACAAATAAGACACATTACTACAAGAACTCAAACATAACGAACTAAACTGAAAAGAAAAAAAGGTGCACCACTGCAGTCAGTCTGAACTTTATCAAAAGCCTGCTTTACCACAGAAGGACTAATCAAGCGTTTCCAAGATTCTTGTAAAAGTTTATTTTGTCTTCCATGCGCAGTCGAGGAGTTCTTTTGAAACTCGCCTTGTGGAATTTGAGGAGTTGCCGGTACCACTGAGTGCTGATCCACTTCAAGCACTGAATATAAATCAATTACTACAGCGAAAACGATTATTAATACAAACGTAAAGGTTCACGGTACAAACATAACCATGCAACACGAAGTTATTAAAAAATACACAGAAAAATGTGCAAATTTTAAATGTTTTCATTTGGAAGCACACTTACTTCCACTGTCAAAAATACGAGCAATTAGTTATGTTGCTACTTCTTCTTTTGTCTAATGCGGAGTTTTGTCGCTGCTGCTTCTTTTTTGTCTCCTTTCGTTTAATGGAGTTTCTTCGCTTGGTACAACGGCTTGTTATTTAAGAGGAAACTCTACAAGGCGGAACCTTATAAGTGATGGAGATTTTTGTGGAGAAGTACAGACACATGGACTTAATTTACAAATAAAGGTAAAACCATAAACGGTTTTCAATTTTAGAACAAATGGGATCAGGCTAAGAAACAAACAAAAAAAAAAAATTACATATTTAAAAACTAAATTTTGACCTTAAATAAAATATTATTTTCTTTTTCTCGTTAACCTTTTGTTGAACAGTCGATTAAAATTGATTAAAGCATCAGAATTAAAAGCTTTTAAAAACAATTAAATATTTCAATTTTTTTTTTCTACACCACTCTATATTGTCATTTGTATTGAATGAGTATAAATTGTGGAATTGCGAAGGCAAATTTAGAACACGTGAAGGGTGAGGATCAAATGCGCTCTCTCCTGTCGCTCTAAATGTAGCTGACTGAGAGTCAGGAGGAAAATAACAGGAGCGAAAGTCACATAGATACCTACGATGGCATCAAAAACGGCTTATCCCTCTGGTGCTGAAAAACGTAAAAAGAAGAAACTTGAAGAAATAATGTGCACAGAATGAAGGTAAAGCATTTGTTAACGATGATGCAATGGATCAGAGGTGGGAAGAGGAGAAGTAAAACAACTTCGTTACTGTACTGGAGTAGAATGTTCAGGTAGGTTATCTGTATCTTTACTTGGGTTTTTTATTTATTTGAGACTTTTTTACTTGAACTCATTGCATTTAAAAGGAAATAAATCTGCTCCCTACAATATAAATAAATCAATAAAACATCCGCAACTTACTATTTACCCAACAAGTGTCTGTGTCAGAACAAATAGGGTAATCTAGATCAGATAATTTTATTAAATTATTCGTATGTATATGCGAAATTGAAGGACTATTCCATTATATTTATTTGCACTATGTATGTCTTTCATTTCTGTGTGTACAAAACATTAAGCGCACGAGAGAGAAGCGAAAGGAACAGCACAGGCAGCAACTGTGATGATTTAAACAGCGATATATCGTCAAACCAAAGTGGATTTATTAATGATATGGAAGATACAAGGAGGTCAGAAAATACGCCCCTTACAAGTGGTTGGCACAAAAACGAGCCTTGGTGAATGCGTCACCTTTTGTCCCAGCCATAAAAACAAGAGGTGACGGCGTTCAGAATTCACCTTCCTATATTAAAGAAACACATTGGAGAGAAACAACTGAAGAACTTCTGGTTGTGCAGGAATAGTTGGCATTCGCAGCAGGGTGTCGATTAAAACACTTGGAAAGTCGATTTCAGATCCAAACTCTAATATGCAGATATAGACGTACATATACGTGTGTGTGGTATACAATAAAAAGTTAAAGTAGAATGAGTCTTAGATCCCAAATTACACATAAAGGAAAATAGAAAACGTTGCAAAATCTTGCAAAAATATGAATCAGAAAATGACAATACTAAAGTTGGTCACTAGATGGCACCATTGTAACTACAGGCACTATTGAGAAGCGTTTCACAGAGTTAATGAAATTAACGTTAGTAAAAAATTTAATATTTTGAGTTAACGGTGCCTTACAAGAACTGCAGATACAATTAAAGTTCTCAAAAATATACTATAATATAATAATAGCTTATTGTTCTAAAATAAACTATATGTATACACACAAACAATTTAATATGAACAAAATTTTTACTTATTCTTATTCCATTCTTATTTGCAATGGTGATGGACAGGCTGATAGACGAGATTAGACAGAAGTCCTCCTGGACTGAGATGTTTGCTGATGACATTGTGATCTGTAGCGATAGTAGGGAGCAGGTTGAGGAGACCCTGGAGAAGTGGAGATATGAGTAGGACCACCAAGACAAAATACATGTGTGTAAATTAGAGGGAGGTCAGTGGATTGGTGAGGATGAGGGGAATAGAGTTGGTGAAGGTGGAGGAGTTTAAATATTTGGGATCAACAGTACAGAGTAATGGGGATTGTGGAAGAGAAGTGAAGAAGACAGTGCAGGTAGGGTGGAGTGGGTGGAGAAGAGTGTCAGGAGTGATTTGTGACAGACAGATATCAGCAAGAGTGAAAGGGAAGGTCTACAGGACGGTAGTGAGACCAGCTGCGTTATATGGGTTGGAGACGGTGGCACTGACCATTAAGCATGAGACAGAGCTGGAGGTGGCAGAGTTTAAGATGCTAAGATTTGCATTGGGCGTGACGAGGATGGACAGGATTAGAAATGAGGACATTAGAGGGTTGGCTCAAGTTGGATGGTTTGGAGACAAAGTCAGAGAGGCGAGATTGCGTTGGTTTGGACATGTGCAGAGGAGAGATGAGGGGTATATTGGGAGAAGGGTGCTAAGGATAGAGCTGCCAGGGAAGAGGAAAAGAGGAAGGCCTAAGAGAAGGTTTATGGATGTGGTGAGAGAGGACATGCAGGTGGATGGGGGTAACAGAACAAGTTACAGAGGACAGAAAGATATGGAAGAAGATGATCCGCTGTGGCAACCCTTAATGGGAGCAGCCGAAAGAAGAAGAAGAAGATATAATTTTAAAGACAGAATTATTAACATAATCATTCAAAGTGCCGACTAACTTACATTGTTGTGTCGCGCTAAATTATAAATATACAAATACATAAATAAACAGAAATCCTTTGACTGATATCGTTTCACCGTTTGTTCATTTGTTTCTGTTACAAGAAGCTATTCAATAAACTACCAAAATACAGGCAATTGATTATTAAAACTGTTTTGTATTAGAAAATAATCATTGTTATTTCTGCTTTATAGAAAAATATTAATTTGCTTGAAGGAAATATGAAATTGCAAATAGAAAGTGACTTTCAATTACAAATTTGAACTGAGCGAATTATTGCAATTGAATTTTTTAATCAAACAGCTGTCTTTATGCAAATACATAATTTGAAACCATTACAAATGATGAAAATTATAAAAATGTGTACAATATACAGTGCCGTTTCTTGCTCTATGCGGACTCTGCAGATGCCCAGGCACCCCAAGCTGCAAGTTCAGCCTCAGTATATTTGGGAGAGGTGGAGATATGAGAGGAGAGGGATGAAGGTCAGTAGGACCACCAGGACAGAATAAATGTCTGTTTGTAGCCAGCTAAGCCCCATCATGTGTTTCATGAAACACTTACAGTCTGCTTGTTAAACAGTGTGTGCATCAAACTGCTGTGTGTCTGTGGCACCAAATCCTAATTCCCGATAAGAAGAATGAGGCCGACCAGAATTAGGGTAGAAAGATCCCAGTTAACTGCTGAAAGTTGCAAAATAAGGAATTGTTACAATGGCTTTGTAGAGCTAAATGTTTAGTTGCAGACAAATATTTATGTGTGGTTTCTGAAACAGAACAAATACAATAACATAAAATAACTCACAAAATAACGGCTCGGAGAAACTAAAACAGGTAATGCCCAAAAAGTTCAATAGATGGCAGCAGAAATTAACAGAGCGCTATGACGTGCTGTCGTTGGCAAAAGGCACTAAATAAAACTTACCAAATACGTTGGCGCTGCACAGACTCAGACAAATCACTACTTAAACAACTATTACCAAGTCTGTTTTCTTGAAGCTCTTATGTATTAATAAAGAAGCAACATTTTTTATTGTACTTATACAGTTTTGAACATTAAACTGAACACACTTTGACATAAAGGGTTGTCTGAACATGTTAGTAAAACAACGTTACGAGCTTTATCATTACTTGCAGAAAATCATTTCTAATAAAATAAACAGCAAAGCGTAACGTACATCAAACAGACGCACACAAAGTCAAACAATTGAATAAATGCGGGTACGCGCAGATTCCTGAAAGTACAGTGTTTTCCGTGTATCAGATACAGAAATAACACGTGAGCGCGCTCACGTGATGACACAACAGACAGCGTGCTCAGACTTTTGTACAATGCTTAAAAATTAAACATTTGATATAAACACCACCAAGCTGCAGTGGCAGAGAAGGTTTGGCTTGTGTTTGCGGGGTAATCAATTCAAAATCAATGATTATCACCAGGCTGTCTTGTCGCACTACGACTGACGTCTACTGTTTGATAGGAAAGCTCGTTGACACCGCATATCATGAGTAGCTTATTGGATCAGCAGGGCTTGAATTTCCTAGTGATGGGCAGAGTGAAGCCTCACGAAGTATAGAAACATTTGAATCATTTGTGTCGGAAATCACATCGAAGGTTCGAAGCATTTGACGCTCATCTCTCTAGTGACACCTCCTGGCCATTCGCATTAACGTTCCACAACTCAAACACAAACTCATGATCAAGTTCAATGACGTCTGTTAAACTCTATTGCTTTTAGTTTTTCGCTGCTACAGAGAGAGGGGTTCGTCAGCGGCTTCCAGTGTCTGAAGTGTAAATAGATATTGCGATGGGCGGCCGGGTCACCCCTTCAACACTGGATCCGGGGGAGCAGCCGTGGGATGCACTGTCCGTCCCCCGGAACGCGTGCTGGCAGCCATCATGGGTTACATCAGGGCCTCAGGTGTGGGGAGCTTCAGGACTCAGACCTGTTGGGCTCCGTGGCCACCACCCGCAGGAGCTGCACGGCTTAACGAGCCTCTGTGGGCTGGAATGCAGCCACACCCGGAAGTGCAGCCTAATTAGGCCAATTACCACCTGGAGCACTTCTGAGAGGGCTACAAAAAGAGCCTGCAGCCACTACTCAAGGGCCAGAATTGGGACGAAGAGGACAAGGTTGCCTGGAGGGAGTGGTGGTTTTTGGACTCTGTATTGCATGTGGGGTTCACAGGGAAGACATGCCCCACAGGTAGTGATGGGCGGAGTGAAGCCTCATGAAGCATCAAAACGTTTGAAGCAATTGTGTCGGAAATTGTATTGAAGCTTCGAAGCATTTGACACTCACCTCTCTAGTGACCCCTCCTGGCCATTTTCATTAACATTACACAAACTCATGAGCCACTTCAATGACGTCTGTTAAAATTCTTATTTGCTTTGAATGCAATGAAGAGAAGGGTTCGTCAGCAACTTCTAGTGTCTGATGTCTAAAAAATATATATATATATATATATATATATATATATATATATATATATATATATATATATATATAACTAACTCCGACAAGCAGAATGCACTATACGATAGCAAGAGTTAAACAAAATAAGACGCCTCACTCATGGATTCCCGGCTCTTTCAATTAGTATTTACTTTTGCACTGTATTATCATTATAATCGCTCCTGTTATTAGTATTAGAATTAACCTTCATCTTTTCTTGAGATCACATTTAATAGCCTTAAATGTTTTCTTTGGTTTGACTTAATTAAAATGGAGTAGACAGAAAATAAAGGTTTATCCCTGTACTTTGCCATGATATAGGTAAGCACATTTGAGAAAGAAAAGGTGAAATCCTTAAATCAGTTGTTATTATTCGATCAAGTATTGAAATATTTCATTTATTAGTACTTTACAATATTTTATGGAGCATGAAAGTAACGAGTTTGCTACAAAGAAATGACGCCGTCAATGGCTCAACTAACTAAGGTGGTTGCTTTTCAAATTCTGAGCCCGCGTTCGATCCGACTTAAAGACTGATCAAAATTAACAATAATAAAAAAAATGATCAGAATCGATATCTTTATAACCAATTTGAACTAAATAATTTTGAGAGATACTGTGGAAGGATCGCATAAGAAATCTGTTCGGGAATCACCAAAATCGCCATCAAAATGCGATGTCTAATTGCGGATGGCAGCTCACGTATTTACATTAATCCATTTCTATTCATTGCCATTTGACGTCCATGAACCCCTCCATTGAATAAGGCAGTGGTTCTCAACCTGTGGGCTGGTAACAAAAAGGGGGGCGCGAAGATGTGAAAAAAAGAAAACATCTGTTGGAACCAAAACAAATTAACTTAAACTACATTCTGATAATAGAACAATAAATACTGTATAGAGTTAGATAAATGTCGATAAAAGTTAAGTAGTGTGAAGGATGGCCGGCCATTTATCCCGGCCAATACCCCCAAGCCGCCAGGTGGAGCCCTCCTTGCAGCATGGAGGTCCCCAGAAGACCAGCAGGGCATCATGGACAATGGAGTTTTTATGCAAAGCCCTGCTGGATGCCGTGGGGGCCACAGGAGGGAGCTGCAGGGAGGATCAAGGGCTTCTTCGTGCCCTGTGACCCAGAGGTTCATCATAGGAAGAGTGACGGACTTCCGAGTTGAAGAAAAGGACTATTTACCCTGACCCGGAAGGAATAAGGACTTGTGGACTGTTGGGCAGAAACACCTCCGGGTCAGGGAGTATAAAAGGACTATGGGAACTCCCAGAAAATGAGCTGAGCTGGGTGGAAGGGTGGCAAAGTGTCTGGGAGCTGGAGGATTGTGTATTATTGATTTATGGTGATTTATACGAGTATTGTGGTGGAGAGTGTGCTTTGTGCACTGTGGCATAAAAATAAAGTCAGCATTTGGACTTTTACCTGGTGTCTGGAGTCGTGGACAGGGGTTCAAGGGAGCGAGAGCGCCCCCTATCGTTCATAGTAGGTATAATCAAATATGCATCTACATTTCAAAAAATGTTAAGGGGGGGGCGATTAAAACTGTTATGAAAACTCGGGTCGCAAATACTTAAAGGATGAGAAACGCTGGAATAAAGTGATAACAAAGCCACTGTGGTAGATCAGGTTGAATTTGCTCTGCTGCACCAAACATTCAAAAGTGTCAATCCGGAGCACATCAGAGAGGCTGAGAGACACGGCGCAGATCAGTCACCGGCACACAGACACACACGGGACACTTCAAGATGAGCAGTGCACATATCAAGGTCGGCATTCAAGATTGAGTGCTGAGGCAACAAAAAGCAGCGGGATAAACACATCTGGACCTTCTGTTGAAAACGCATTTGCTTTTAACAGTAGCATCCCTTCCTCGTGAACACATCTTCAAGGTCCGGACAGGTGATCAGTAAAAAGTTTTTTAGTCACAGCACAGTGCAATAATAAAACATTTCCTAAAACATATAGTTGTCCAGTCTGTATCATTCCTAAGCAATCTTCCAGTAATAGAGGAGCAATCCCAGTTACTAACACATTAACACTCAAAGTAAGAACACATTCCACCTTATCAATTTAATATTTAAAAATTTAAACCGCTAAACCCGCCATCAACAACTACAAAACCAGTTGAAATCGTTACTCAAATATTTTTTTTGTTATAGACATAAAACAAGATGCACATTTCCATTTGATATATCTTTACTAGTGTTCTGGCCTTGCTCGCTCCCGGTCCACGCTGGAATTTGCTATTTAATTAAAAAAAAAAAATAAAAAATAAGACTCACAGGGGGTGGACGTGGGACCCGAACCCACGTATGCTTTATTATGAAGCGGTAACGCTAACCACTGCACCACTACTATTTTCAGGAGGGTGGTATATAATGTATGTTTTTTAATGTATACATGTATGTATGTACTGAAGACGAAAACAATTATATATAGATGTATACTATATGACATACCTTCAGTGTTGCATGAAAACTTTGCATAAGGCGAAGAATGGATATTTAGGAGAGTATTATAGTGAGAGATGTGTCGTCACCCGTATTGCTAAAGCTCTTCTTTGCAGCATTATGCATTCAACAAGTCGGCGTTTGTATGATGTATAATTTATAATTTTATTTTTTGCCACAACGTATTATCGGGCACGATCATTTAACATGTATTGATCATCTACAAACTTTCATTTCAATGGGAATTCTGTTGAGTTTTTTAACTCTGTTGATGCCATATGTATTTCAAACGGGAGCTCGATGAATAAATAATGAGTCGAAGCTTTGCGCAGAGTACTGAGATTGCGTCATGACGGGCTTTGAACGGGGCTCAGAAGCCTCATACATGCGTACTGCTGAGATCATGACGGGGCTACTGAACCCTCAGACATGCGTAGTACCAAGATTGGATCATGACAGGGCTTCGAGCAGACATGGTCACTGGTTACTGAATCTTTGTGAAGCCTCAGCACACTGAAAGGCATTGACCTCTATATTTTGAGAGTCTATCTGACACTTAACTCTCTAGTTATATTTTGTAATTCGTATTGACATTACACATTTCAGTTGATATGGTTAAGCTACAATTCAGGTAGTTGCTGAGAATTAATTATTGTTCTTATGGATTGCTGTGATTTCCTTTGTCTGATACATAGTGTCAAAGATATATTGTCATATATCAACTTTATATATATATGAAAAGATTAGGTAAATTGTTCAACCTTTTTATGGAACACTTAATTTTGTTCAAAACCGTACGTCATATAGTATACATCTATAAATATAATTTTTTCGTCTTCATTAGGAGAATACAACAATGATACTCTCGTTTCAATTAAACCAATTTAACGTGCATATGTCAAACAACATATTTCTACATCTGCCGCAGTAAGAACAGTAGTAGTAGTTCAGTTGTGTGGAGCTCGTTAATTATCCTGATTAGGTAGTTCAATGGTATTGCAACTGTCTCTCAATAAAAACACCAGGAGTTTGCATTGTTGATCCTCCTCTTGTGAAAGGTGTTTTTTTCAATTCCTCCATTGAACAAAAATTTCGAACTTGGATAGATAGCGAGCGAATCGAGCGATCAAGGGAAGGTTGGGCCGCCGTAGTTGGGCAGGGGGCACGCGTCCCTAATTATATTTTGTATTTAGAGAGTTTCACTGTAAAACGTAATAAGCTTCATATTTGAGTGTTTGAAGACCCTGCTGTCGCACTGAATTTGTACTGTAGAATAACAAACTACTGTCCAGCATGCCTAAATGTGTCTTTTCGTTTCTGATCGCTATACAGCACTTCCAACTTGGGACAATTCGCTATAAACAGTTTCAGCCAACCAGCGCCTTCTAAACATGCAGAACGACAGTGTGAACCTTAATTGTTGCGGCGCAGCATCTTCGTTTCAGTCAGTCATTGTCCTGTTAGACTATTTACTGTTAAGTGCTGCTTGAGCTACCGTTTATAGTACAACACGTGGCCTACGTAGTTCTTAAATCGATATTGAAATGCACACACAAGTCTCCTAAATTATTTATTGAAATGCCTACATTTACAGTGTCCGTTTTAGGAAGTCTTAGTTTTTACTTGTTCCCGTTATTAGGAATTATAATCTCTCAGTGTCACATATTATTCGTTACTACTCACGAGTCCTGTATCATTGAGATTCTGTTTCATATTCTGTATAAGCAAACTTTTTAAAAGGAGCGTTGATTAAACTGACTATAGTAGACTTGTCATCTTCTTAAAATGACTTTATTGATTTGATATTGACAATTAATCATAAGGTCAAACATCAAGGAGGATTTGAGTTTGCATGGACTGCGCTGTTTCTTTTTTTTCGTGACATCGCGTCAGTAGAGAGTGCTTCACGTTAACAATGCATTCTGTCCTAAATGACAGCTGTCACACACGTGCGCATGGGAGGCAGCTAAAGGGCATGAGTGAAGGCAGTTCGGAGGCATGCCGGGGTGTGGCAGAGTGCACTGACTCTTTTTCTCCCTTGCCTGTAGACCATCCCCAGGGGATTTCACCTGGCTCTCCTGACATCACTTCCGGGACTGAGCCAGTGGAAGTCGGCCACACCAGCTCCAGTCCCTCTGATGTCATGTCCGGCTATGAACCAATGGTGGAAGACCACGTGCCAGATCCATATGACCTCACTTCCTGTCTCCCCCTTTAAAATCTGCCCCTTTTCCTTTGTTTCCTCAGTCTTGTACTGGACTCAGTTGAATGCACTTCAGTGCTGATTGTTTTGATAAAACGACCTTTTGTAGCCAGGATACTACATTATACGGGTGGCTGCCCCAACTCTTTATCTGTCCATGTCTCGTTCTTGTGACACAGCGCACACGCTTTTTTATATTTCCCAAAGGCCAATCTGTCTCAATTTGCTCATTAATATATTTAACAGTGTATTTTAGTGAGAATGATTATAAACATATTACCTATGTTCATTTCGTAGATATGTAACGTTTGGTGAGTATAAATAACACATATAATAGTTATGTTGCATTGTTTATGATTAACAAAATTCATCGTTTATCTGAAATGTTCTACTTATACAGTCGATTTATTCCACTTCTGAAGGTGTACATTGTCGGTATTCTCCATTACATTTGCCCCCGAGTGTAACGTGTGCCAGTGTAACCGAGGGATGGCAGACGAGCTCACGTAATGGGTGACAAGGCACATTCTCATCCTGATGCCCAGGCTCTTGTCATAAATATTCCCATCTTGTGCTTTTTCTCGTTCCTGCAAGTTTACTATTATTATTGGACACGTATGTAGAGGAAATGTGTGTCTTATGTGTATGAAAGGAAGGACGGTAAAGCCTTGAATGAAACTGAGTGTTGATGCTTTGGGTAACAAGACAGGTTAAGGAGCAGAGAACATTGAATGTGACATTGACTGCGGGGGATTGAGTAACTGGAAGATGGTTTAAGAATACAGAAACGACAAAATCTTAGTCTTTCAGTAATTCTATTTACGTCAATTATTTACTCTGTTGTGCTGCACTTTGGAAGATTACTTATTTACCCCCGCGCGCAGCCTTTGATAAGATGAATTCACAAGTACAGGATGTTGCTGACAAAGTCAGGTGATTTTTTAAAAGTTTGGCTCCAAAAGTGCTTATCCAGCTGCTCCTTCTTATCAGTACTTGAGTGATCTTTACGTTCACCTCTGGATGAATTCGCAAAGTTTCTTTACAACTTTTTTGTCTCATTAACGCAGAAATCCTGAGGCTTTCCTAAAATTGCAGAAGACACTGTTGATGGCGCTGATTCTGTTTTAACGACAGTTGTGATTAGTTATGCAGAACACGCTTTTACTCACATTGCTTTTTGGAAATCAATAATACAAATCAGCAACAGATCTGGGAATCAATGAATAGTAAAAACGTTTAATGAGGAATGTCTTGCGCATATACTGGTGTAATGACCACGTCGGCTTTAGTGAAGCATTTCTTAGCCTCTGTGATATGATCGACATGGGGTAGAATAGATTCTGGATTGTTACAATACGTGCTATCTTACGCAAAATATGCTCATCGATTTGTTACAGATTCTTGGTGGACACGATTCCACACCGAGGAAAAAGGTGCTCCATGTAAATCGTTCATAATGTCTCCAAAATATTGTAGCGTTCTGTTCTTTATTGTAGAGTTCTGTTCTGCAGTTTGTGTTCTGTGATTTACATCCCTCTCAGTTATTTAATCTGTTGTCCCTGTTATTTCTGATGGACTGTAATAGAGTGGAAGGTAAAGGAGGTTCCGGAGGGATGGGGGGTGGGGTCTTTTTGTGACTAATAAAGAGGGAACTAACCAAGTGACCATCTCGGATCGTCATTATGTCTGGAAGACGCTACACTGGTGTCAGAAGTAAATACCGGCGGATTGTGCTTGGCTTTCAGGTGAGCTAGCTAGCAGCTTCCAGCTAACCCTGCTATCACCGTGAATAGCATGGCCGTACAGCGGGACAACGCAGGCGCTCGACCAAAAGTCAAGGAGGAGGTGGAGTATGGTGATAACACTGATACACCGGGACGTAGGATAGATGCTCTCCGTGACATGGAGCACGTAGCTCGCCTGAGGCAGACGGCCAGGAAGCTATCTGCGGACGCCGGATTCAGCGCGGGGTTGGTGGGGGACGGCGCTGGCGCGCAAAAATCCACCAGGAAGGAGGTGAAGCCGAACGTAAACAGAAATGGCGGACCCCTATGTGACCAGCCGCAGATGAAAATGCCAAAATATTCTGGTAAGACTGACTGGGAGGCCTTTTATGCCCAATTTGAACTGCTGGCGAAGACTGCGGGCTGGTCCGAAGACATTAAAGCACTTCAGCTGGCTCTGTGCCTCACGGATGATGCCTCAAGCTGTCTGCTGTTACTTAGCCCAGAAGAACGGGGTGTCTATGAGGCCTTAGTTGGGGCTTTGCAGCGGCGTTTTGGACAATTTAATCAGCCCGCTGTCCTGCGCTCTGAACTGGCTAATAGACAGAGACTGACAGGGGAGTCGCTCCGCGTTTTAGCTGCAGAGATTGAAATGCTACGAGGAGGGCTTACTCGCACATGCTAGCCGTGGTGCAGAGTGAGCTTGCAAGGGACCAATTCATCCGGGCTCTGTCCCCGAGGGACCTGCGGGCACAGACGCAGCTGGCCCACCCTAGCACGCTGCAGAACGCTTTAGAGATAGCGCTGGAAAGGGAGCTGGTGGGAGCTACGGCTGAGACTGATGCCTTCACCTGTAGCCCTGTTGCTAGGGCCGTGGGTAGCGAAATCCAAGGACCAGAGAAGCCGGCGTGGGTCAGCGAGCTGACAGAGATGATTCGAGCTGTGTCACTCCAGCCCCCGCAGAGCGCCGACCTCGCCAGGAGATCTTGTCTGCTGGGTGTGCGGCCAGGGCGGCCACATCAGCGTGCGGTGCCCAAAGCGTGCTGACCGACAGGGAAACGGCCCAGGGTGTGCGTAGAAGGGACGGCGCAGACCCCTACTCATCAGTCCCACTCCGTGGGTCCGTCGGGGGATAGAGCCCACTTGCAAAGCCGGGAAAGTATGGCTCAGCTTTCCCCAGAAGCAGACGATGACGCGGAATGGATCAGGGTCGTCGGCTGGACTCATGTTGGGGACTTCTGCCATGTCCCTATCACCCTGAAGGAGGCGGTCTGTGTAGCTCTAATAGATACGGGCTCCACTGCCACGCTCCTCAGACCCGACATGGTTCCAGCAGGGACGCAGTTGGAAGCCACTTCCGTCAAGCTTCGAACTGTGACGGGGGATTTAACTCCCATGCTGGGGCGGGGGCTGGTGAACATCCGGGTAGGTGGCCTAGTAGTGGACTTTAAGGTGTGGGTTGAAGCTGTACAGGATGAGTGCATATTAGGCCTAGACTTTCTAAGGGCAGCTCGGTGTGTACTGGACTTGGGGGAAAAACACACTACAGTTCCCGGGGGATCCCATGGTGCAGATGGTCTGACCTGCGCAGTCCCAAAGCTCACCACCAGTGGCGTCGAAAGCAGCGGGGACCCATCAGATGGAGGACATACCCCTGCAGGTGGACCCTCCTGTCCCCATGCACCCTCTCATCCACACCAGGGGAGATGTACAGCCACAGTCCTTGGTCCAACAGCCAGTGTCGGGGGAGGCTGACAGGTTGACGGCGGTGAAAGAGATCTGGATGCGCAGCTGTGATGGCCTGCAACCCGAGCAACAAGAGCAGCTATGGCAGGTGTTGTGGGAATTCAAGGACATCTTCGCACTCTCAGAAGAGACCGGCCTGACACACCTGGTCCACCATGAGATCGACACAGGGGACGCGCGGCCGATCAAGACACGCCCCCGCTGCCTCCCCCTGGCACATCAGGAGGCCGCTGACAGGGCGATTGAGGAAATGCTCAACGTAGGGATCATTGAGCCGTCCAACAGCCCGTGGGCTTCGGGGGTTGTGATGGTCCACAAAAAAGAGTCAGAAAATGAGGTTCTGCGTAGACTACAGGCCTCTGAACAGTGTGACTAAAAAAGACTCGTACCCGCTACCCCGCATAGATGAGTCCTTGGATCTGGTGTCGGGGTCATCGTGGTTCTCCTCATTAGACCTACGCAGCGGTTATTGGCAGGTCCCACTCAGCCCAGAGGCCCGTCCGAAGACCGCTTTCTGCACCGGGCGGGGTTGTGGCAGTTCAAGGTCCTCAGCTTTGGCCTTTGCATCGCCCCAGCCACATTTGAGCGGCTGATGGAAAGGGTCCTGGATGCCATCCCCCGCCAAGAATGCTTGGTTTATTTGGACGATATTCTTGTGCATGGGGGCTCCTTCGAGGCGGCACTGGGTTCGCTGAGGAGAGTCCTACAGAGGATAGCAGCAGCAGGACTGAAGCTGCACCCAGAAAAGTGCTGCTTCATGAGGAAGGAACTGGAATTTTTGGGACACAGGATTGGGGGTGAGGGAATCAGCACTTTGGAGGACAAGGTCCGGTCGGTGAGGGACTGGTCGATGCCTACCAGCATCAGGGACTTGAAGAGCTTCCTTGGGCTGGCCTCCTATTCGTCCGGGGGTTCTCCTGTATAGCTGCACCCCTGTTCCACCTGCAGGGAAAGGGCTGTGACTTTGTGTGGACACCAGAGTGCGAGCAGGCCTTCAGCTCCTTGAAGATGGCACTGACAAACGCTCCGATCCTCACCCCCCCCAACCCCAGTCGGCCGTTCATCCTTGACACGGATGCCAGTGGTGTTGGGATGGGGGCGGTGCTGAGTCAAGTGGGGGAGGACGGGGAAAAAGTAGTGGCCTATTTTAGCAGGACTTTCAACAAAGCTGAGCGGCGCTATTGCGTGACCCGCAGGGAGCTCCATTCAGTTGTTAAGGCCATAGGACATTTCAGGTACTACCTGTGCGGCCTCCCTTTCACCGTCCGTTCCGACCACTCTGCCCTACAGTGGCTGATGTCCTTTAAAGAACCAGAGGGCCAGATAGCCCGCTGGCTTGAAGAGCTGGCATCGTAT
The DNA here is from genome assembly GCF_016835505.1 of Polypterus senegalus. Lineage (NCBI taxonomy): Eukaryota > Metazoa > Chordata > Cladistia > Polypteriformes > Polypteridae > Polypterus > Polypterus senegalus. Next base: position 187,030,276 of record NC_053161.1, on the reverse strand, counting down.
TCCTTCACGGTAGAGCACAGGGCGGGGACCCGGCACACTAATGCGGACGCCATGTCCCGACGCCCTTGTGTGCATGCG
>NC_053161.1:186972131-187029698 GCF_016835505.1 Polypterus senegalus | reverse complement strand
AACAAACTAGAAGCGGTTTCCTTGCGTTCGTTGGGTTTTGAACGCCAAGAAAAAGCTGCATGCAACGTTTTTTGATGCCGTATAAACGCGCTGCCGGACAAACGCACGTCACCAAAGCCCGTGTGAACACTCTCATTGACTCCTACGTGTAGAAAACACTCGGCGCTTGATCCGCGCTCACCGGACGCTACGAACGCAAAAAACGCTCGATTTTAATGCCCGTGTGAACAAGGCCAAAGTTGCGCAGTATTTTAATGAACGTTACATCTCATCATTGATTTAATCCATTGTGTGAAACAAATCAACGGCTGCCTCGTGCTTCTCTCCAAATCATAGCAGGCGCGTACAGGCACCACCGACCGGCTGGCAAAACAGAGAGACACGGGTGGTCAGTCCGGGGCACGTGCACGGGGCCGCTGGGTGGGGTATTTTACATTCATTCACTAACGAAAGGCCAAAGTAGGCACCGTGGATTAAAGAAACACCGATCAGCAGCGAGCTTCCGTTTTTAAAAAAGCCAGCAGCACACCGAGCCGCAAATGTGCAGCCATCAGGCGGACAATCACGGAGTAGAAATGAGCAGCAGCAGTGAGGAGTGTGCGGACACAAAAAGTTAAAGATGTAAAGAGCAGAGCAGGCACTCCGATGAGGGTCTCTGACGACTGGCTACCCTATGCTCTCTTCTTCTTCTCGTATATGGCGCAAGTACGTACCTGTCCCGTGTGACTCCACCCGCGTCTTCCACTCGACCGACCAGCATGTCCGTGTGGCCCCTTTGTTGGCCTCTGTCTCTGATCATAGGGTGTGGCGGGGTGACACATCAGCCTGATGGATTTAAACAGCTGTGCGGCTCGAGTCAGCGCTCTGCTCTCCAGGGGGGGTTCATTTTCACCCCCACCTGTCTAAGTCTGTCACAGTGTCAAATATCCACACATCTTACCAAAGCAGAAACAGTCATAAAACTAACAAAACGTAATCATATAAAAATAAAGAAATAAAAAGATAAACAGATGTGCAGAAGGGAACAATAATACAATACATAACTATCCATCCATTTACTAAATCAAGGCAGGTTTGTTGGGCTGCTGGAGCCAATTCCAGCAGACATCGAGCACAGGACAGGAAGAACACCTGGTGTCACACACACACACACAGCCATATTAACACACCAATTCAACTCTCCGGCATATCTTTAGACTGTGGGAGAAAGCGGATCCATCAGGAAGAAACCCACAGTAACACGGGCAGAACATGCAAACTCCATGTAGAGAGAAGTTAGAGCTCCAATCCCAGCCTCGTGTTGTGAGCTGCCCTTATATAGATATATAAATATTCATATATACATTAGCATAACTGTACAATTTACTATAGGTAAGTATAAATAACACACATGAGCAATCCATGTCATTTTACATCCATTTTGTTTCTTTCTCTTGCTTTCTGCATAAACTGCTCTCTCTGCCATCTGGTCTTCCTTTCTCACCAGAATGGCCAGTTTGATTGTGTCGTCCAGTGTTTGACCATCAACAAGACCACACAGACATGCTGGTCAGTGGAGTGGATGACGTGGATTGAGCCACATGGCAAAGGTATGCACTTGTGCCATATAGGAGAAGAAGAAGAGAGGGCTGGGCAGCCAGTCGTCAGAGACCCTCATCAGAGTGCCCGCTCCGCTCTTCATATCTCCATATTTAACTTATTTAATGTCATTTCTACCTTGTGATTCTCCGTGTGATGGCTGCACATCTGCGGCTCAGTGTGCTATTGGCTTTCTTGTGGATGCAGCTTGGGGTTTCTTTTATCCGCTGTGCCTTCCTTGGCTTTGTCTATCTATCTGTCATTTTCTCGGTCCTGGTATGGTGCTGTTAAGCCTGCGTGTCGTCTCCTGGTCCTTTTCCTGTTTGTCACAGTAATCCTCGGTCACTTATGTGTCTCATCCCATCCTGTTGTTCTTATTCTTAATTGTGCTTAACTTTTTAATGAAACCCCTAGCTTGATGCCCACCACCAGAATCTGTTAGAACAATAAAATGCAAGAATCCATGACAAATTATTGGAAAATGTTATCTAGTAAACCGCTAGCTAATAGTCATTAACTTTCTTTACATCCAAGTTAACTAACTGAACACTCAGTAGCTTGTATGTTAACTTTGTCTTCTTTTTCTAGATTTTGAGCACACTAAGCCATGTCTGATCTGAATTGGTTTGCCCCCTAAGCTTCTGCTGGTGTGCCAGGGTGGTTTCTTTTCATAGATAGATAGATAGATAGATAGATACTTTATTAATCCCAAGTGGAAATTCACATACTCCAGCATACTGATAAAAAACAATATTAAAGAATGATAAATATGCAGGTATAACAGACAATAACTTTGTATAATGTTAATGTTTACTCCCCCGGGTGGAATTGAAGAGTCGCATAGTGTGGGGTCTCCTCAGTCTGTCACTGAAGCTGCTCCTCTGTCTGGAGATGATCCTGTTAACAATTCTTGGCAGTTTTATTGTGCGGTCCCTTCATTCTCTTATCAGATTCTTTCAAAACTGTGTGACAGCCACTCTGGCGTTTAGGGGGTCATTACTGTCACATGTTCAGAGTACAGTGAAGCTCAAAACAGCTGAAACAGATTGACGTCAGCGCTGAGCAAATCTGTAAGCTGCACATTTGTAGTTTGTGGTATTTCAGTCCACATCTGCAGATCATCGTAATTCAGATTTTGTCCCTCACTGTAGACAGTGGCGTAGCTCTCTTGCTGAAGGCCCCCATGCATCGCCCTGAGGTGAGACCCTCCTGTCTGGCATAACTGTTAGTAATTTATTCTCAACTTTATCCTAGGGGCCGGCTGGGCAGTGGTGTCCTCGACTGCGTCACTATCATAATCACACGCTGGTGACAAATAAACCAGCTCTCTAAATGGAATTTGCACTAACGTTTTTAAATCACTTTATTACAGCTGCTGTAAGTTAGTAGAAACGAATTCAATTGTGGGAATGGAATGTGGGAGGTGTGGGTAGCAGTAGTCATACATAAATAGATGTAAGATGTGGACCTGCTTGCTATTCCAAAACAACTTTGTGAAGGAAGATGTAACTTAAGCTAGAAAGCAGAAACTGTTCTGTGCTATAAAATGAAGCCATTTCTATTTGTAACAAATTAAAACAACAAAACCAGCTGACAGGATACGACTACACCATCGACCCATTTTACATAAAGTAAGGTGTCAGTGGTTCCAAGAAATTTGCAGTGTCAGTAGGAAATTGCTTGGTCATATATGTTGCTAATTTGTCTTTAGTAGTTTCTCCATTTTAATGGTTTTAGCAGACAGCACCTGATCTGAAGCCATTGTATCGTTATACTTACAGACTTGGTAGTTGCAACAATTTCACTCCCTGTACTGTCTGCATAACCTGCTTGCGCCTTTTGTGATGATTCACCAGCATCAGCATTCTCTGTTCCCACCGCTGGCGCTTTCTCAGTTTTGAGAAAAGCAGAAATCTTGGTAAGCTTGGCGTGTTTCAATTCTTGTTACAGGTTTGCCTTACATTTAGCAGCACCACTCTTATAATGTTTGTTGGATCCTCTGCTACTGGCCGACATGGTGTTGTCTGGCGTGAGTATAAAAAGCGTCAAGTTGTTCAAATATTTGACTAACGTGGACCATAACTTAACAACAGAATTGCTATGATTTACTGTTTACGAGTTTGAATTTCAAAAATTGTTGACGTCAAATCAAAGTACAAAAGTAACAGTTATTTACGATAATAATGTATATTTACACCATTCATGTGACATCCTTCAAAACTTCTTCCGTTCATGTCGGCTGTGGTACACCCAAGGTCACCAAATTTGGGAATGTGCACTCCTCTGTAAGGCGGACTAGGACATGTTGTGCCTCCGAATAGGATCTGAGTCTCCAAACTCTAAATTTGTGTAAACTGTAGGCCTGCCGAATATGTAATATCATCATGGACCTGCCTGGTGATGGTAAAAACATGCAAATAAAACTGTGAATTATTAAGTCAATGAACTGTGCAAGTGATTGGAGTTATTGAATTGTGTTTTAAATCTGTATGGCCCCGAGTGGAGCCCCAAGCTCATAGGCCCTTGCACTTTGCACAATCTGCACGATCCATTGCTACACCACAGACTGTAGCATTAAATTGCATTTAGCTTACTATGTGGGCTTCAGGGGCCTCATGCATAATGCCGTGCGTAGAATTCACACTATAATATGACTTAAGCACAAAAGCCGAAATGTGCTTACACACAGAAAAATCCAGATGCAGGAATCTGTGCGTACTCCAACTTCCGCGCTCTTCCACTACATAAATCCTGGTCAGTATGAAAAGTAACGCTAGTGTCCCGCCCAAACTCCTCCCAGAATTAGGCCTCTTTGAATATGCAAATCAATATAAATAGCACTTAAGCTCAGCCTTCTGTGAAAAGACAATGGGAAAAGCACAGGGAAGATATAAGAATTTCAGCGAATACCAAGTGGAGGCAAAGGAAAAACATACTATTTGTTGGTTTAAACAGTGGTATAAACAACAAAAGGAAGTTGATCGAGCGACATAGCTTGTCAGAGAAACTCGAAAGCTCAAGTTCACAAAGTCGCACAGTGCTCGAAATATAAAAGAAGTTGTCAGATATCAAAGTCACAGTGAAAAGCCGAGTCGTAGCCCACCGTCTGAGTTTCAAATGAAAGCTTATTAAGGTACAGACAAAAAAAAAAAATAAGCACACAGTGGGGAAAAACGCACGAAATGTCAACTTTAATCTCGAAATTTACACTTTAATCAAGTAGTTTATTTTGTCATTAAAGCAGAACATCACAAACGTCATCTTAAAATCGTTTAATTTACTAGTTTCTCAAATCCCATCATAAGTAAAGTAGCAGGTTAAATGCTTTGTTTTGTATGTGTTCTTCTATGTGCTGTATGTGTGTGAATCAATATGTGCTTCCGCTTTGTCTTTCTCCGACTGGACACAGAATCCATTACATTCGTGATATTACAGCTCTCTGAATAATTAATATACTGAGGTGTATACGTGATATCTTTTTCATGATGCTAGAAGTTAAAGCATGTTATTAAACAAGGGAACACGATGGTGCAGTAATTGTGCGCGACCTTTGATGAAATTATTGCAGCAGTACTGTCTCTTTCAAACGTACTAACCTCCAATTCCTGTGCTTACTTTTCTTTCCCCAAATACCCAATCACCACACAATCAGCTCTGTAATAGACGTTAAGCCATCTGTAAGCTTACATCGACCATTCTTCAAAACTTTTATGGAACATTGAAATATCTTTGTAGTACAAGTTTAATTATTCTATCCATCTATCCTTCCAGTGTCGTGTCAGCCCAAGAAAGAATACAGCACAAGGTAGGATCAATCCGTGAACTAGCTTGCGCTGCGGAACCATGTCCTCACATGTTTAATTATTAACAATACAGATTATTTAAATGAAGTTAAAGTTTTATCTATATAATATAATCAACATATTTTGCTGCATTTCATCTTAAAAATGATATCATCATCATATATAAATACGCGCTTTATAAAGTGGCTCAGGTTGTGTAATATTATAACTGTAATGGGCCAGAAGGAGTTGCATTGTGTCTTTAGGCGCTTTTCCACTGCATAGTACGGCACAGCACGGTTCAGTACAGCTCACCTTGGTTCGGCTTGGTTTGCGTTTCGACTGCAGTTTAGTACCGCTTTAGAGTGGGCGGGATTATTCCCGTGTCGTTATAGTTGCGCCGCCTCTACTGCCGTGACACCGTGGAACTTTTACAACAATACGCAGACAACAACAACACTTTAGCTCGACGACGCGCAAGGGTAAGCATCTAAAAAAAGCACATCACTAGCTAACTTTTATCACTGTTGCAAAGCATAAAATGAACTTAATTGCCAGTGTAACATTAAAATAGTGATTCTGTATATTACAGATCTTCCACATTTTGCAAAAAAGTCGCCGCAACAGACCATCTGTTTGGACATTTAACCGTGCTTCAGAGTGGTGGGATGTGATTGTTCCCGGTTTTACAAACACTCAGTGGCTGGAGAACTTTCGAATGTCTGAAGAAACATTCATCCACTTATGCAACAAACTGCATCCAGCGATGGAGAGACGGGACACAAACTTCCGCGTGTGTACTTAAAAGAAAAGAATAGCCAGTGAGGCAGTAATGACGATTTTCTCCGGCCAATCAGTGACCAGCAGAGTTTACACGTCACGTTTTGGTAACGGTTCGGCTTGGAACCTCGGCTGAGGTGGTACTAAAAAAAGGACCAGGTACCAGGTACTGTTCCCAGTGGAAAACCCCCAAAAAGTGAGCTGAACTGAACCGTGTCGTGCCGTACTATGCAGTGGAAAAGCGCCATTTGTGGACCTGAAGAAAGCATATGACAGGGTGACTCAAGAGGAGCTGTGGTATTGTATGAGGAAGTTGGGAGTGGCAGAGAATTATGTAAGAGTTGTACAGGATATGTACGAGGGAAGTGTGACAGTGGTGAGATCTGCGGTAGGAGTGATGGATGCGTTCTTGTTGGAGGTGGGATTACATCAGGGATCAGCTCTGAGACATTTCTTATTTGCAATGGTGATGGGCAGGTTGACAGACGAGATTAAACAGGAGTCCCCATCGACTATGATGTTTGCTGATGACATTGTGATCTGTAGCGATAGTAGGGAGCAGGTTGAGGAGACCCTGGAGAGGTGGGGATTTGCTCTAGAGAGGAGAGAAATGAAGGTCAGTAGGAATACATGTGTGTAAATGAGAGGGAGGTAAGTGGAATGGTGAGGATGAAGGGAACAGCGTTGGGGAAGATGGATGAGTTTAAATACTTGGGATCAATAGTACAAAATAACAGGGATTGTAGAAGTGAATTTGAGAGGGTAGAGAAGAGTATCAGGAGTGATTTGTCAGCAAGAGTGAAAGGGAAGGTCTTCAGGACAGTAGTGAGACCAGCAATGTTGTATGGGCTGGAGACGGTGGCACTGACCAGAAAAGCAGGAGACAGAGCTGGAGGTGGCAGACTTAAAGATGCTAAGATTTGCATTGGGTGTGACGAGGATGGACAGGATTAGAAATGAGGACATTAGAGGGTCAGCTCAAGTTGGACGGTTGGGAGACAAAGTCAGAGAGGCGAGATTGCATTGGTTTGGACATGTACAGAGAAACCAAGATTGCAGAAGAGCCCGAGTCCAAAGTTAATAGAATATCACTTGTTACCTTCAGCAGAGCCTATTCAGTACTATGAAGTTTTTTAAAACCTGACTGAAACACATCACATACATTATTATCCTCCAGATATGAAATTAACTGCAAAGAAACCTCTTTCTCCATAATTTTGGACAGAAATGGGAACTTAGAAATAGGCCTATAGTTTGAAAGAGCTGTAGGATCAGGCGTGGGCTTCTTCAGCAAAGGCTGAACAACAACAACATTTATTTATATAGCACATTTTCATACAAAAAATGTAGCTCAAAGTGCTTTACATAATGAAAAATAGAAAAATAAAAGACATAGCAAGAAAATAAAATAAGTCAACATTAATTAACATAGAATAAGAGTAAGGTCTGATGGCCAGGAGGACAGAAAAAACAAAACAAATAAAAACTCCAGATGGCTTGAGAAAAAAAAAAAATCTGCAGGGATTCCAGACCATGAGACCACCCAGTTCCCTCTGCGCAATTGCATGTTTAAAGTTGTCTGGCATTATACCAGATTTTAGACAGCTGTTAATAATAGCCAACACAATTAGACTAAATGCTCTAAAAGTATTTTTAAATAGGCATGAGGGTAAGGTATCTAGTGGATAATTGGAAAGTTTCATATGCAGGATTATATCAGCTAGCTGAGAAGAGTCAATAGGCTGAAAGGAAGTAAACTGGCGGTGCACTGGCCTTAGAGTGACTGGTGTCTTCCCACAGTAATCAACACTTGGAAGAGTAATGCTGGAACAAATGGCTTGAATTTAACTTATAAAATAATAAAGATAAAGCTCACAGGTCTCAGGCGTACTCTCAGGGAAGCCGCTGATAGGTGGATTTAAAAGAGTGTTTATGGTGCTAAACAGCACCCTAAGTCTCGAGGCAGCATTCACAATTAAACATGATAAAAAATGTGATTTTGCTGATCTCACAGCCTCTTGATAGGACTTCCAGCGAGTTCTAAGAATTTCATAAGAGACCTGCACTTTGTCCTTTTTCCACCTCTGTTGTAATATTTATGTGTCAACAAAATATTAATACATATATGTGCAGTTTTGTTTTAAGATATGTCATTGAAATGTATTATTATCAGGCATTGTTTAGGCGCCAGAAAAAAGGACCTCGATTTTTTATTTTTTTTTTGAGTTAATATAGAGCACGGATGCCATGGATGTAAGAGCTGTTATAAATAAAGTTTCCCTGCATATTTTCAAAAACGTCTCACCATCATTTAATTTTGTACAATTTGTGAAAACATGATATGGTGTCAGAATAGAGGACAGTCGTGGACTTTTGCCAGAGTTCCCTCACCATGAATTGACTGGGATTCTCTTAACCTGCCAGGAGAATGGAAAAAGTTCCGACAACACGTGGAGCTGATGTTTTCTGGGGTGCTAAAAGGCAAAGCCGAGAGTGAGAAATGCAGCTACCTGCTCCTGTGGACTGGGGAAAAAGGAAGTCATTTTCAACACATGGACTGTCACCCAGGAAGAAGTCAAGGTACTGAAAACTTATTGTGACCGCTTTGAGGCGTTTGTCATGCCTAAGACAAATACGATATTCACGAGATACAAGTTTAATGAGAAGACGCAGGGGATAAACAAAACTTTTGATCACTTTGTAATGGAGTTAAAATTGCTGTTGAAGGACTGTGCTTATGCAAACGAAGATGAGATGGTCAGGGATAGAATAGTGTTTGGTGTAAATTCAACGAAAGTGCGAGAGAAACTTTAAAGCGCCGGTTCTGAGCCAACATTAAACAAAGCCGTGGACATCGCAAGATCTCACGAGATAGCACAAGCACAGCTGAGAACCTTCAAAGCAGGCACCTCGAGCGTCTCACGTGAACCAACTGTGAATGCAGTATGTGGACAACAAGCAAGGACTCCAAAGAGTGCTGCACAAGAAACGCATTACACAATTGAGAAGGCAGCAAAAGAATATGAAGCGAGTGACGCATACAAGCATATTGAGAAGTGCAGCTACTGCGGAAACAAAGCACACGGTGGAAAAAGTCAATGTCCAGCTAAAGGAAGACAGTGTAAAAAATGTGGTAAGTTGAACCACTTCGCTAAAGTTTGCAGGACTGGGAAAGGTAAACCTGTGCATGCAGTGTGTGATGTCTCAAATAAAGAGGAAGATGAGCTGTTTATTGATGCAGTAAGAAAGGAACAACCATCTGAAGCTGAACAAGCCTTTGCAGACATGGCAATAGGAAAGCAAGGTGTAAAACTTAAATTTAGATTAGACACCGGTGCACAAGTTAATGTAATTCCTGCGAGTGAGTACAATAGTCTACTGAGTGAATGCAATGCAAACTGTGAGCAGCTTATAGTAAGAGGTACATGTACATTGCATTGTAAATACAAGGAGCTCAGCATGGTTTTGGATTTCTATGTTATAGAGACGGGTGGCACTGCTGCCTCACAGTAAGGAGACCTGGGTTCGCTTCCTGGGTCCTCCCTGCATGGAGTTTGCATGTTATTCCCGTGTCTACGTGGGTTTCCTCCCACAGTCCAAAGACATGTAGGTTAGGCACATTGGCGATCCTAAATCGGCAGTAGTGCGTGTTTGGTTTGTGCCCAGGGATTTGTTCCTGCCTTGTGCCCTATGCTGGCTGGTAATAGCTCCAGCAGACCCCCGTGACCCTGTGTTAGGATATAGTGGGTTCAACAATGACTGACTGACTGTTATAGAGACACAGGCACCTCCAGTGTTAGGGCTAAAGGCATGTCTAGATTTAGATTTGATTAAGCTAGTCCTAGCAGTGACCTCACCAGCTGACATACAGTCGATAAAAGAAGAGTTGGCTGATGTTTTTAAGGGCATTGGTCTGTTCCCTGGGGAGTGTAGTGTTCACCGTGACCCCGCAGCAGTTCCAGTAGTGTACCTGCCAAGAAGAATTCCCCTTGCCTTGCAAAGTCGACTAAAGGAAGAGCTGCTGAATATGGAGAAATCAAGAATCATTTGCAAGGTGACAGAACCAACTGCATGGGTGAATGCATTGTTGGTCGTTGAAAAACCAAGAACAGGCAAGCTCAGAGTTTGTCTTGACCCTAGAGACTGGAAGAAGGCTATTAAATGGCCCCACTACCCTCTGCCAACACTAGAGGACATCACGCCCAGCTGACAGAAGCACGCTACTTTATCATAGTAGATGTTCGTTCGGAATACTGGGCTATAAAGCTCACAGAAGAATCTTCTCTGCCGACAACATTTAACACCCAATTTGGATGCTATTGTTTCCTGCGCTTACCATTTGGCTTCATCGCTTCCCAGGATGAATTTCACAGGAAAATAGATGAGACATATCAAGGCCTCAGTGGAGTAGTTGCCATCGTGGACGACATCCTCATCTATGGCGCAACCTGTGAAGAGCATGACCAGCACCTCCATGCCATGCTACAATGTTCACGGGAGAAAGGCATCCATCTCAATACTGAGAAACTCACCATTGGAGCCACTGAGGTCAGCTACTTTGGTTATCGCCTCTCAGCTGATGGCATCAAACTATACCCAGTCAAAATCTCTGCTGTCAAGATGATGAAGCCACCAAAGAATCAGACAGAACTGGAGACAATAGCTATTCACAATGGATGGCCTAAGGAGAGGAGAAAGTGCCCCCAGAGCATCTTGCAGTTCTGGAATCACCAAGATGAGTTGTCCGAAATCAATGGAATTGTCTTTAAGGGCAAAAAAAAATGGTCATTCCTACATGTCTCAGAGAAAAAATGCTAATGAAGATCCATGCAAGTCACATGGGCATGGAAAAATGCAAACAAAGAACACGTGATATAATGTTCCGGCCTGGAATATCAAATCTGTCAGGAACGTCATCCATCGAACACCAGAGAACCCATGATACCTCACCACATCCCAGACAGGCCATGGCAAGTTGTAGGTACAGAAGTATTCACATGGAACAATGGAAACTATCTACTAACTAACTACTACTATAGCAGATATTTTGAATTAGACAAACTTCAAACCACCACATCAGCAACTGTGATACGCAAGCTCAAAGCAGCCTTCGCACATTGCAGCGACATTAATATCAGACAATGGACCCCAACCAATACACGTCAAAAGGAGTTCAAATCATTTGCCAAGTCATTGTGTTCGGGTCTGTGGGAACCATTTAACATGTCGACAAAATTAAAATCATCAAGATCTGTGATAATTGAAAAAAAATATAAGTAAGTTCATGAAACAAAATTTACAATATACTGTAATTACAATGTTTGCACCACTTTAGAGTTTAGTAAAATGTTAATAATTAAAGTTATTACATTTTTTAAAATATACAATGCATGTGTACAATATCATTCTCAACCAATTTAGAATAAACATTTAAGCTAATCTAATATTTTTAAACATGTATGTGAAGAACACAGTAATACATATTCTACACTGAATTATGCTATATATTAATTGCCTTATATAGAACTACTCTCATTTTTGTCATAAATGATGGGACATCAAAAGAAAAAAAATAAAAATACTAATAAGAAAACAATCTATACTAATAAAAGGCAAAGCCCTCACTGACTGACTCACTCACTCACTCACTCACTCACTGACTCATCACTAATTCTCCACATCACTAATAAATTTGGCAGGCTCATTCCTTATAGCTTCCTTACAAAAGTTGGGCAGGTTTCATTTTGAAATTCTACGCGTAATGGTCATAACTGCAAGCTATTTTTCTCCATATAATGTAATGGAGTTCAGCTGGATGGCCGTGGGGGGCGGAGTTTCGTGTGACATCATCACGCCTGCTACGTAAGTACGTAGAGAACAAGGAAGACCTCCAAACAGCGCTGAACAAAAAACGCCATTTCACAATTGAGAAGGCAGAAAAAGATTATGAAGCAAGTGATGCATACAAGCATATTCATAAATACAAGCATATTCATAAGTACAGCTACTGCGGAAACAAAGCACGGCGTGAACCGTAAGTTTATATTAAATTAAGTTCATAGACAGGCTGCCGCTGGCGTTTGTAATTTAGTGCCTGCCCATATAAGGCCGTCCGTCAGCGGCAATCCAATAGAAACACTGCCACTAAATATTCACAGGTGAAGGACTGTGCTTATGCAGAGGAAGATGAGATGGTCAGGGTGGTGTTTGGCACAAACTCAGCGAAACTGCGAGAGAAACTTTTAAGTGAACGGTAAAAAAGTAAGAGCGAGGGGAGGGTGACTTATTGACGCACGCAGGCAAAACCACAATAGCACGCGGGCTCGATGTACTGTAGTGCGCGTCAACTCGATCTGAATTGCGCGATCACATTTGAAAAAATATATCTTTTCAAGTTCTATTTAGTCCATATATGTCAAACTCAAGGCTCGCGGGCCACATCCGGCCCGGCGTGTAATTATATCCGGCCCGCGAGATCATTTTATATACTGTATTATTGTTATTAAAGCCCGGGTATATGAAGCGCTGGTAACACAATAAACTACAGATCCCATAATTCAGTGCTTCAGCTGCCTTGCCAAACACTTACCGTGTTAATCAAGTCTAGCTTATGATGCTGAAAGTTATTGCGAAGCTAGCCCACACGATGCCGAAGAGAAAAGTTGATTCTGAAAAAGAGCCTTTAAAAACCGATGGGAGGCTGAGTATATGTTTACTGACATTGCCGGTAAACCCGTGTGTCTCATTTGTGGAGCTAATGTTGCTATAATTACAGAATTTAATCTAAGACGGCACTATGAGACAAAACATCAGCTGAAAGACCTGAATGCAATGCAGAAGATACAGAAAGCAGAAGAGTTAAAGAAGAATCTGACATTTCAGCAGACGTTTTTACCCGTGCAAAATCACAAAGTGATATCAAGTGAAGCTGCTTTTATGGAAGACACAAATGCACCAGTGCAACTTACCCACTTTCCCTGTTGCCAAGTAATGTTGAACCAAGTCAGCATAACGATGTTCCCAAATATGCAATTTGCTGATAAACTGAGCGCACTGCGCACTGAGTTTGCACGGCGCTTTGGTGACTTTGAAGAACAAAAAAAGAATTTTGAGTTGTTTCGCAACCCATTTGCCGTCGATGTGGAAACTGCACCTGTGCAGATTCAGATGGAGGTGATTGAGCTGCAGTGTAATGGCACACTGAAGGCAAAGTACGATACTGCAGGGCCCGCACAGTTTATTCACTCCATTCCCACAGAAATGCTCCAGCTCCGTCTACATGCAGCTTGAACCTTGTGCATGTTTGGTAGCACATATCTGTGTGAGAAGCTCTTTTCAGTGATGAAGACTAACAAAAAAGCACACAGGAGTCGCCTCACTGATGAGCACCTTCAGTCCATCCTGAGAATCTCCACAACACAGAACCTCACACCAAACAGAAACGAACTTGTGGCCAAAAAAAGATGCCAGGCATCCAGCTCTAAAATGACATAAGAGCAAAGACAACTGAATGATTTGATTTGTTATTGCTGAAAAGAACTAATTTTATTTATATTTCCAGGTTTTGTTATGCACCATGTTCATATTTGAATTTGTATAATTTTGACAGGATATATTTTTATGGAGAGCAAAATCTTTTGGGATATTTAAAATTTAAGTTTATTTTTTATATAAAATTACACAAGAGTAAAGAAATTTGAATGTTTGTTCTTTTAATGTTTACTTTATTTCTAACTTGTATAATTTAGACAGGAAATATTTTTATGGAGAGCAAAATATTATAAGTTATTTAAGATTTGATTTGATTTATTCTGGAATAATATTCCTGTCTGTTTTTATTCATATTTATGTTCAAAAAAGTTAAGTTTTAAAACTTTTAAAGTTTTAAAAGTTTTGTTTTAGTGTGTTCAATAAATGTTTATCCTGTTCGGCCCGCAAACTAAAGTGAGTTTTGGATTTTGGCCCCCTGTGCAATTGAGTTTGACACCCCTGATTTAGTCGACACAAATATCTTTGGTTGGAATGTAAGGTGAATTTACTCTTTACATTTGTATGGTGAAGAAAAATGTATGCAATGATGCCTACATTTAACTTATATTCCTACCAAAGATATTTCTGTCGACTAAATAAAAATTCCTTCTATTTAAAATTTAAATATAACTTGAACAGATACAATAGTTCATAATATCCACGCAGACTTGCATGTAAGAGCGGGAGTCATCCGTTTTAACAAACAGCGTATTGCACTGATACAAAATAGCCTGCCCATTTAATTATTTAGGAATAGATAAATAAATAAAGATTTTGTACAAATAATGTTTTTCATTTTTCTTCCTTGATGGATTCTGCCACCCCCAGCAACAGTTGCTCGCACCCCAAAGAGTGTATATATATATATATATGTGTGTGTGTATGTGTGTATGTATATATGTAGATATGTATGTATATATATATGTTTATATATGTGTGTGTATGTATATATATATATATATATATATATACTGTATATATATATATGTATTTGTGTGTATATATGTGTGTGTATGTATGTATGTGTGTATGTATATGTATGTGTGTATATGTAGATATGTATATATTGTAAAAGGAAGAGACTTGACACACGTAAAAAAAAGGCTGGGGCAGCCACCCGTATAATATTCCTAGCTGCAAAGGATTTAGCTTTATGCAACAATGAAGTTGACTGTTGAGAGTCCAAGACTGAACTGCCGAAGGTTGTGAGAAATGGCGGTTTTAAATGGTCAGACAGGAAGTGATGTTTCAGGCACTGGAACCGGAAGTGACATTCCTCTAGGGGCCAGAACCGGAAGTGACGCTCTTCTAGGTGCCGGAACTGGAAGGGACGCTCTTGTTTCAGAAAGGTTTTCCCGCGGCTGGTCTGCAAAGACAGTAGGAGAAGGTTTAATGCACTCCGCCCCCACCCCGGCCTGGCGTGGAATTACCTTTACTTGGTCCACACAACGTCCTCCTATGCGCACGTGTGTGACAATATATATGTATATATATATATATATATATATATATATATATATATATATATGGATTTATGTGTGTGTATATATATATATATATATATATATATATATATATATATATATATATATATATATATATATATATATATGTCAGGATGCCAGGGGCTATGACCCGGCCGGGCGCCAGGAGGGACGGAAGAGGGTCAGAGCCCGGCCTGGACCACGGGGGTTCGCCTTCGGGTTGCTTTGGGAGCCACGGGTCAAGGGCTTGGAAGCTCTTCCCTGTAGGGGCCCGTGGCCACCGCCAGGAGGCACCCCAATGCCTTGGGATTTGTTTCCCCAGCACTCCTGCCACACCAGGAAGTGCTGGGAGAAGACTTTGGACGGTGCCCGGGAGCAGCCGGGAGGACAGCCGACACTTCCGCCACGCTGGGGCGTGGCCAGAAGATTGCCGGGAACACCTGGGGCTCATCCGGGTCCTCCATAAAAGGGGCCGTCTCCCGTCATTCAGGGCTGGAGTCGGGTGGAGGTAGGACGAAGCTGTGGAGAGTGGAGGCGGCCCGAAGAAGAAGCATTGTGGCCAGGACATTGGGTGTTTGGGGTTTTTGTGCACGTGACTAGGTCTTTGTGACCGATGAACTGGGGTCTTGGTGACCAATATAATTGTAAATAATTTGTAAATAAACGTGTGGTGGTGTCAAAACAACATGTCCGCCTGTCTGTGCCCGGGTACCGTTCACATCTGGCGTAGTCGGCAGGATGCTCCGCCTGTTTCAAGGCGGAGACCTGTTCTAAAAAATAGTGTTGTGGACGGCCCAGTGCAGCAGGGGACCCCACCCACGTACCACAGGTGCTGCGTGCACACAGCCCCGCGGGGTAAAGGAACCCCACGGACCGCCAGGGGTCCGCAGGAGGGCCGTTATTCCCTGAAGCGGGCGGGCGGCGTGCATTGGAAGAGTGCAGCGCTCTCCAATGAGCGCGCCGTTGCTGGAGCGCCGGGGCGGCATGGCGTCCAGAGAGGTCTCGCCGAGGACGTTTCCTCGGTTTGACGGGACCTGGGAGGTGAGTTCCCTGCCTATCGGCAGCCGGCCCTTGGGGCGGGCGTGTGTTTTGTTTTCCAGGCAGGGACCTCCAGGATCCGCGTCAGTGGCGGGCGATGCTGGTTTGCGGGCTCCGGCAGCACAGCGGCAGCCGCGAGGGCTGCGAGGAGAGGCGCTGCAGCTGGACAGGCGCTGGCAACAGCAAGGCTGCCGGCAAGCACGTCGCCGCCGCAGAAAGGGAGCCAAGATGGCCGCGGACCGGAAGTCCCTCCCCCTGACAGGCACGCGATTGGGCGGTGTGTCTTGCGTGCCCGCCGATGACTGTAGAGAGGCGGGACCAGGGAATGTCCATCACGGGCAGGGGGGAGACCCGATTGGGCGGAGGAGAAGGCCCACAGGAAGTGGCGGCGTCGGAGGCCGACAGTCAGGTAGGCTCAGCGTCGGTTAACTTCCTGTCTTTGCCGGCTGCTTTGGCGGAGCTGGAGGCGTCCCTTCAGCCCGCCGGGCAGCGTGTTTACAGGTGCTATGTGCCCTCCGGGCTGAGGTGCTGGTACTGGAGAGGAAGGCGCTCGCGGCGCTGAGAACGTTTCAATCGACAACGGGACGGGCGGTGACGCTGGAATCTCCAGCGAGAGGTACGGCGGAGGCGGTGAGTACAGCCGACTCCGTAAAGCATATGGGAGGGCTGCTGAAAAGGCTGTGATGACAATGATCAGTTCGAGTAAGCAGCCCTCCGACAGGAGTCGGCGCCGCGGCTGTATCTTGTGGCGAGGGGAGTCCGAGAGGACGCGGAATGGACACGGGCTGCTAAGTGCCCCGGGTCCTAGCGCCCGCCCGAGTCGGCTGCGGTCTTGCCGCACTATAGGGACGCAGACGGGACAGAGGCGCCTTTTATTCCATAAGGAGTCTCAAACCGTCATGGCGTCCCAGAGTGAAGGGAGGAATAAGAGGCTGGGTGCCGATTCCTCCGATATGTTACGGACGCAGACGGGAAAGGGGCTCGTGTTGATTAATACGGAGCCGCATATCGTCAAGGCGTCCGAAAGTAAAGGGAGGATTAAGAGGCTGGGTGCCGATTCCTCCAATAAGGTGAGAGCGTTGCTGGGTGCAGCGTGCGGCTGGCTGCCCTCTGGGAGAGCAGAGGGAATCCCTAAGGCGGCGGAGAGAGCGGGGCGGTGCCGGCGACTCCATCGTTGAGAGGGACACGGAAGCGCGGAGAGGGTGCCGATCAGGCAAGTGCGGGGTGCCGGTTGGAGGGGGGAACGCTGCCCGTGCGTGGCACGAGCTGGGTGCTTTGGCAGCGATTCTGCCCCTGTGTTCTCTTTTGTAGGGACGGACCCGGGCGAGTTGAAGGAGCCCTTCAGGCGGAACAGCCCTCTGATGTCGGGCCGTCTGCAGAATGATCTTTCTGTCGGTGCGCAGGTGCGCCCACAGCTGGAGGAGCCAACGGGGGAACGAGGGGCTCAGAACAAAGGGGCGTGGAGGTCCCGGAGGGGGTGCCTACCGAGGAGGCCCCGGGGTGCCGGTAAAAGGGGGGAGCACAACCTGTGCGAGGCACAGGGATGCACCATGGGTTGGTGCGCAGATTGTGTCTCCGCCCCTGTCCCTGCTAGGAGTGCGGGGCCGGACCCCGGCTATCCTCGAGTGGGACCCGTTTCGGGGCTCTGCTGCCCTCGCGGGACGGGTCGCTCTTGCCCACGAGTGGTCTTCGCTGGCTGTGGGCACTGTCAGGGATGCCAGGGGCTATGACCCGGCCGGGGCGCCAGGAGGGACGGAAGAGGTCAGAGCCCGGCCTGGACCACGTGGGGTTCGCCTTCCGGGTTGCTTTGGGAGCCACGGGTCAAGGGCTTGGAAGCTCTTCCCTGTAGGGGCCCGTGGCCACCGCCAGGAGGCGCCCCAATGCCTTGGGGATTTGTTTCCCCAGCACTCCTGCCACACCAGGAAGTGCTGGGGAAGACTTTGGACGGTGCCCGGGGAGCAGCCGGGAGGACAGTCGACACTTCCCACGCTGGGGCGTGGCCAGAAGATTGCCGGGAACACCTGGGGCTCATCCGGGTCCTCCATAAAAGGGGGCCGTCTCCCGTCATTCAGGGCTGGAGTCGGGTGGAGGTAGGACGAAGCTGTGGAGAGTGGAGGCGGCCCGAAGAAAGGCATTGTGGCCAGGACATTGGGTGTTTGGGGTTTTTGTGCACGTGACTAGGTCTTTGTGACCGATGAACTGGGGTCTTGGTGACCAATATAATTGTAAATAATTTGTAAATAAACGTGTGGTGGTGTCAAAACAACATGTCCGCCTGTCTGTGCCCGGGTACCGTTCACAATATATATATAGTCACGCACGCGCGAGTAGGAGGCCGCGGACGGATTCGAGCGCACCTAGGAACGTATTCACCAGCAGGGAATGGCGGGGGACTAACTTTTTCCCCCTGCTTCCTCATAGGAAAAAAGACCTCCCTCCGCCATAGCGGATGGCTGACCGCAGTACGGCACTTCCGCCCTTCCTCCGCCATCTTGCCATAACGTCATCCTTCCCGTCCTCCCTCACGGTCCTTCCCAGCATCCTTGCACTTCCGGCTCCTCCCCTATAAAATGGCCGCGGACGCCACGGTTCGGCGTCACGCTTATGAACAATTATTTGTTTATGATTTTGACCTGTTTTTGTTGATTGTGGAATCCCGACAATATACGGGGCCGGAGAACCCCAAACCTCTTTGCTGTCTCCTGCTCCATCTTTTACAATATATATATATAAATATATATATATATATATATATATATATATATATATATATATATATATATATATGTATGTATATATATATGTATGGATATGTATACAGTAATCCCTCCTCGATCACGGGGGTTGCGTTCCAGAACCCCCCGCGATAGATGAAAATCCGCGAAGTAGAAACCATATGTTTGTATAGTTATTTTTATATATTTTAAGCCCTTATAAACTCTCCCACACTGTTAACATTATTAGAGCCCTCTAGACATGAAATAACACCCTTTAGTCAAAAGTTTAAACTGTGCTTCATTACAAGACAGAGATGACAGTTCTTTCTCACAATTAAAAGAATGCAAATATATATATCTTTTCTTCAAAGGAGTGTTTGCATCAGGAGAAGAGAATTTAAGAGAGAGCGCGAGCACTCGCAAAGAAAAGCAAACAATCAAAAAATCAATATGAGTCCTTTTAAGTTTGCCGAAGCACTGCAATAAAGCAGCATTTTTCAGAGGAGCGTCAGTATCTTCTAAGCAAACAGCACCTCTGCTCACATCTCCTCCGTCAGGCGCAGAGAACGTCAGAGAGAGAGAGCGAGATTAAAGCAACAATCAAAAAATCAATATGTGTGCTTTTAAATATGCCGAGCACCGCAATAAAGCGGCATTTTTCAGAGGTCAGTATCTTCTAAGCAAACCGGCTCTGTGCAAACAGCACCTCTGCTCACACCGCCTCCGTCAGGCGCAGAGAATGTCAGAGAGGGTGAGAGAGAGGCAAAGACAAGCAAACAATCAAACAGTCAAAAGAATAATCAAGCATATCTTATAGCATTGAGGAGTTTTAGTTAATATGTAATACATGCTCTGATTGGGTAGCTCCTAAGCCATCTGCCAATAGCGTCCATTGTATGAAATCAACTGGGCAAACTGAGGAAGCATGTACCATAAATTAAAAGACACAGTGTTCACAGAAATCCGCGAACCAGCAAAAAATCCCCGATATATTTATTTAGATATGCTTACATTTAAAATCCGCGATAGAGTGAAGCCGAAAGTCGGCTTGATATAGCGAGGGATTACTGTATATATATATGTTTATATGTGTGTGTGTCTATATATATATATATATATATATATATATATATATATATATATATATATATATATATATATATATATATATATATATGACAGCAACACTCATCACTCACAACAGTGACAAAACAATTACATTGACAATCATGTTACGTTATTTTCAAAATGTTTCCTTTTCTTTTTCATTACTTCCTTAACACACTACTTCTCCGCTGCGAAGCGCGGGTATTTTGCTAGTCTATATATATAATTCACTAACGCAGCTGACCATGGGCAGGCAAGACGCAAGACAGAGCCCCACACACCAACTCACCGAGCCCTGCCCACCAACAATTCACTACACACGACACGACAGAGCCCCGCCCACCAAATCTAACCCTCCTCCTGCCACACTCGCAAACTGTTTTACACGCTGCATACGGTGATTCCCAAACGCGACGAACTTTGATGGCTTGCCTGCCCGCCTGACTGTTATCAGCATTCACCGCAATGTACTGGACTGTTAAATTATCGCAGCTGATACCTGACAAACTGTCCTTATTCCCCAGATGCCGGATACACATGCAGGCACGCAAGACAGAGCCATGCCCACAACTCCTCACCTGTGTTGCTTTCATCTGTGTACAGTCCACATGCACCTGTGCGCCACGTCCAATATTCATTTTCCAAACACATCCTGAGTCACTTTGGTCTGTGCTACAGTCTACATGCACCTCTGAGCCACGTTGACTGTTCATTTTCAAAACATGGCCACCGCTTCAGATGTATTTCATGGAAACAACACTGCTTTCAATGAAATACAAATTCCTGCATCAGGTAACTGTTTGTTTCTATCAGTCGAATATTTAAAAAAAAAATGTCATTGACGAAACTGTTGCTCTCGAACTTCGCAACGTGGCTGTAACCTTTGTTTGCCAGCAGTGGGATAACTTCGGCGACGTGCTGTCCATTGCTCTTAGTCAGGGCAGCATAGTCAAACAGTCTGCTCAACAATATGCTGACTACATGAATACTTCCGGAGTTTATGGTGGTGAGCAAGAAATTGTGGCGATGTGCCAAATACTTACTTATACTTACTATCACCATTCACTTCAGAGAACTTCCTCATGCCTCTCCTTGAGTGTAAAATCAGGGCCAACGACTCTGCATAGCCCTGCTCTTTAACGGTCGTTTCGATCATGGGCATTACGAAGTTCTCTTGCCTCTCACAAATACACCTGCTGACCTGCTGGTGCCATCTATTGACAATGTCATTATTTGCACACAAAATACACACCTAGGTGATCTCCACACTGATGTGACATCACCTTCTATCCTCTTACTGAAAAACATTTACAAACGCTTTTCGCACCGGAATTGCAATGCAACTTTTGCTCCAAAACCTTCACACTCCAGAAATATCTCTACGCACATTTAAAAACACAATCCACTAAACAAACGCATTCCACACTGGACTTTCAATGCACCATTTGTTCTAAAACATTCCGATTGCAGAAATATCTCAACACACATTTAAAAACACAGTCCACTGAATGAATGATGCAATGTGAACATTGCCAGGAATGCTTCAAAACAACTCGCACTCTCAAGAAGCACTTACAAACTCATTCCACTCACACCTTCTATTGCACAATTTGTAACGAGAACTTCACGGCTGAGATGGATCTCCTCAACCATGTGCAAATCCATTCAACACAAACATTTGTATGCAACATTTGCGACAAACAGTTTCATGCACAAAGATATCTTACTAACCATTTCAAAACACATTCTCTAGTGAAATCTTTTCAGTGCCAACATTGCACTAAATCAATCAAAACTTCATTTCTTCTCAACAAACATATGAGAACACATTCCCATGACATATTCTTTTTAAATGTGTACATTGCAAAAGCTGTTTCACAAACTCATATCATCTTGCAAACCACATGCACAGTCATCGCATTCAATTATCCGCTGCTTTTCAAGAAGATACCGCCATTCACGTCCAAGAACATAACATTGGCCTACCTAATGCACTATGTACTTCTTGCAGTGCTCTTTATTGGCCAGCTGAGCTCAACAAATCCGGACATTACACTAAGTGTTGTCATACCGGCAAGGTGTCTTTGCCACCGATATCCCAAACTCCTCTTTTATTACAAAACCTCTTGACTGGCAAGAAGCCGCTGTCACGGAATTACTGTGTTCATATCAGGGAATACAACTCTGCTTTAGCTTTCGCTTCAATGGGTGCACACATCGCTCAACCATCTGGCCACGGACCGTATGCTTTCAGAATCCACAGTCAAATTTATCACCAGGTCTCTCCTTTATATACCAATCCTGACACGTCACCACGATACGGTCAGCTATATATCTTCAATTCTGCTAAAGCTACCACTCAACATTTGCAAAAGGAATGTAACAGCGCTTGCAGTGACATTTTGTTGCTATAACTAGACAAAATGATAAGACAGGTTATTCCCTTCGCTAAGTCTTACATACAAATGCATGACATTATCACTCACAGTAACCTTGTTGCTGCTGTACGAATGGTATTCATGGAAAATCCAACTCAGGATATGAGAAGGTATAATGCCCCGTCCTGTCGAACTGATGTTGCAGCTATCTTTGTAGGTGAAGACGGGGAATCTCCTGCACAGCGCAACATTTGCATATACCCAAGGGGAGATGCTTGCAAGCGTATCTCTGTACTCAATATGAACTGTGACCCCATGGTTTATCCACTGCTATTCCCTTACAGAGATCCAGGCTGGCACATACAATTGACCCATGTTGAAGAAAAGCGAACCGCGAAAAGAACAAGAGTCACGCAGCTCCAATTTTATGCTTACCGGCTTGCCATGAGATCCTCCTGCCAACAAAAGGTCTCTGTAATGGCACTAGACTTTCTGTTATACCAGCATTCACCGCAATGTACTGGAGTGTAAGACTATCGCAGCTGGTCCTTGCAACTGTCCTTGTTCCTCGGATATCCCTGACCTCATCAGATTCAAATTTGCCTTTTACACGCAGACAATTTCCTGTTAGATTGGCGTTTGCAATGACAATTAATAAGGCACAGGGACAAACTTTCAAAAAGATACATGCCTGTATCTGCCAAAACCAGTTTTCAGTCACGGACAATTATATGTTGCTCTCTCCAGAGTTCCATCTTTTCATTCACTCACAGTTATATCCTCAAACCCACCCCATTTGGACAACTGTGTCTTTCAAAATGTGTTCAGTCATCAATAAATAATTATGTGGCGTATGCTACACCGTGGGTTGGCTATCATATATAATACACTAAGCCGACAGGGCAATCACGACAAACGTTGGATACCCCCGAGCGGTCGGCGTCCAACTTCTTAGAGGGACTAGTGGCTTTCAGCCACGTGAGATTGAGCATTAACAGGTCTGTGATGCCCTTGAATGTCTGGGCCTGCACGCACGCTACACTGAATGGATCAACTTGTGTCTACCTAGCGCCGAGAGTCGTGGTTAAGCCGTTGAACCCCATTCGTGATGGAGACCGGGGCTTGCAATTGTTCCCCACGAACGAGGAATTCCCAATAAGTGCGGGTCATACGCTCGATCTGATTACGTCTCTGCCCTTTGTACACACACCCCCTCGCTACTACCAGGAGTTGGGGGCGGGCACATGAGCAGGCAGTGCGTATTGAACGATGACTAAGAAATCAGCAGACTAGAATGGCCTTGGGGGGCCGTGAGATGGGGGTGGAAGGAGCGTCCTTCCCCTCTCTCCCCGTTCCGCCCTCCTCGCCCGAGCTCTGTCCAGCCCCATCCCTCGCTGTGGGAGGTGGAGGCACGACGGTGGTCCTCCAGTTTTCAGTCATTGACCATTGTATGTTGGTTCGTAGCGTGCATTGTTGCAATGTTACTTTTCTTGCTGGTTTATTAAATTACGGATTTTTCAAATGTTCATTTATTTCCCTGTGCTTAAAACTCATTAAAAAAGCGGCGTGATTATGCGGCATATGCTACGCCGCGGGTTGGCTAGTACAGGAATTTTGAAAATCTTGAAAAGCATCTCAATAATCTATTAAATACACCCGTATTCTGATCCAGTCCACAAGCTCAATATACCTGCGTATTTTATTCATTTAAATTTTAATCTGTTCTCATTTTGTATTAAAATGTTTTTGCTTTGCTATCCTCTGCCTTTTTAAAATCAAATAAAAAAAAATATTATGGAGTCATGTGGCTTTGGACTAATTGTTTACAAATATTAAGACACATTGTGTTTAATAAAAGGTCATTTCACATATTTTACATGACACTCTCCAATGTAATGATGGGTCATGATTATTACTTTCAACCTGCAATAATTAACAATATATAATGTTATAATATTTCAAGAATATGATGACAAAATGATGATGCCATTCTGTAATGTTGTTAAAAAAATCAACAATAGTCTTTTTGATTGTGCCTGTCACATGTGATCTATTTATTTTACTATTTTAACTTCTTGGCTGCTATAATTGTGCTCATGTGATGAGTAATTGAAATACAAATGAAAAAATGAACAAGATGAGTCTCTGTTCACTTGCTTCTTAAGTCTTCCATCCATTATCCAACCTGCTATATCCTAACTATAGGGTCAAGGGGGTCTGCTGGAGCCAATCCCAGCCAACACAGGGTGCAAGGCAGAAAACAAACCCTGGGCAGGGCGCCAGTCCACCGCAGGGCACGCACACACACCACCAAGGACACACTAGGGACAATTTAGAATCGCCAATCCAATTAACCTGCATGTCTTTGGACTGTGGGAGGAAACCCACACACACAAGGGGAGAACATGCAAACTCCATGCAGGGAGGACCTGGGAAGCGAACGCAGGTCTCCTAACTGCGAGGCATACTTAAGTCTTATGATTGCTTATGCTTATCAAAGTTTGTTCATAAATTAAACCAATATTTATTTAGTGTTGTAAAATAATGTCAGTATGAAAGCGGTGGGTTAAAAACTAAAAGTTTTTATCTTTAATACTTTATACAGGAGTCAAACTTCATTGCTGTTCTGTATGTGGCAAACAGTTTTCAATAAGATTCCAACTTGAAAGGCACCGAAGACTCCACACAGGACAGAAGCCATATGACTGCTCTGAATGTGGTAAAAAGTTTTCACAGAGAAGCAGTCTTCGGAGCCACCAAAGAATTCACACAGGAGGGAAAAAGATGACAGACACTGCCCCACCTTGTCCACAGATGAACACAATACAATGCTAAGCAGCAGAAGAAAGAATTAATAAAGTTTGATGAAAACAAAAAAGAACAAATTGGGGAAACTACAAGTAAAGTGGTAAATACACTGCCCTCCTCCAACTGCCTCAGGTGAATACAGAACTTACTCATACGTGGCTTATGAGGGGTGAACTAAGACCAAAAGATGTACGTCTCATCATAGTTGCACAAAACAGTTGCTTGGACACAAAATGGTTGAGATCAAAAATAGAAAAAACGAAAAATAACCCATAATTGTCACTTCTGCCACAAAGCAATAGAAACAGTCGCACATCTTGTTGCTGGGTACGAGGTACTGATTGCTGATGATTATACACTGCACAACACCACAAAGTGGTCAGGCTCATTCGCTGGAGACTTGGCAAGAAGTACAACTTACCAGCACCAGAAAGACACTGGGACCACAACTCAGACAGCACAATGGAAAATGAGGAGGTTCAGGTCACTTGAAGCACAACAATACTGACTGACTGAAAAATAGAGGCCAGAAAACCAGATGGAAGAAATCCTGATCCAGAACTGATAAAGAAAAACGTTCAGGCCCATCTTGAAAAATTACAATAACTCCTTATGACCTGCAAAAAGAAGCCTTATTAGAAACAATGCAGGCTCTACATTGAGTCCTTGTGGGAAACTTAAGAGAGGGAGAAGTTAAGCAGTACAACGAGACTGTCCTGAATAAAGAGTGAAGTTCACTCCTGTTTTGATAGTAAGCACACCAAGAAAATTTGGAAGAATTAAACCTGAGTGAAGCTGAATTACTGTTCTGAATGTGGTAAACAAATCTGGCACAGAAATACTCTTCTGATGCACATTATAATTCATACAGGAGAGAAGCAATACGGGTGTTCTGAATGTGGTGAACAGTTTTCATGGAGAAACAACATTTGGATACAACATCTACATGTATTTATATAGCACAATTTCATATAAACAGTGTAGCTCAAACTGCTCTACAAGATGTAATAAGAAGGAAGTTAATATAAAACATAAACAAGTTTAGGCAATAATATACAGTATGTAACAAAGAAAAAGGTAATGTTGAATGGCCAAGTGGTCAGAAAAAAAAGCAAAAAAAAAAAAAAAAAACAATGCGGCTGAAGAGAAAAAATCTGCAGGGGATCCAAGGCCAAAATACTGGCCGGCCAGCTCTGGGCATTCTAGCTAACATTGTACCTAAATCAGTCCTCATGGTTTTGAAAATCTGCCCTGAACTTAACTGGGAGGCAGTGTAAGGATTTAAGAACTGGAGTTATGTTTTCATGTTTTCTTGTTCTTGTAATATTTCTTGTAGCAGCATTTTGGATTAACTAGAAGCTGAATAAAGAACAGTCTGAACATGCAGTGAACACCGCATTGCAGTAGTCAATACTACTAGAAATAAATGCATGAATTAATTTATCAGAATCCTCCTTATTTAGAAAACGCCTTAATTTTCGAACATTTTAAAATGGAAGGAACATGTTTTGGACAAGTTTGAGATGTGCGTTTTAAATGACATACTAAAGTCACAAATAACGCCTAGATTGTGGGCTGATTCAGTTAAATTAATGGTGATTCCAACTGAGTTAAATGATGACAAAATATTGTTGTGTTTAGCGTCATTCCCTCCAATAATTAACATTTCAGTTTTATCTTTGTTTAATTCACTAATACACTCATTTAATTCACTAACACAACAAATTGAAGACAACATCAGAGAACCTTCATTTGGTTTTGATGAAAGGAATGACTGGGTGTCATCTGCATACAAGTGAAGATTAACATGATGTTTCCTAATGAGAGATCCCAGTGGAAACATGAAAAGTGAAAACAGTAAAGAGCAGAGTACTGAGCCCTACGGGCACCATATCTCACTTCTATGTATATTAATGGAGTCCTGTCAGCACATTTCTGTACGTGTTGGAATCAATTTGATAAAAAAGAACTAAACCAGGCGAGCACACTGCCTGTGAGCCCAACATCACTTCCTAGCCTGTGCAGTGAAATAGAATGGTTAATGGTGGCAAACGCTGCGCTTAAGCCTAACAACAGAATTACAGTGGAGTTTCCTTCATCAGAGGATATCAGAATGTCATTTACAACGTGCATTAATGCCATTTCTGTACCCACATTGAAAATCACAAAAGGGAGAAGCCAAATGACTGCTGTAAATCTAACAAAGAGTGTTTACAAATAAACAACCTTTTGACTCAGGGAGAAGCAGTTTGTCTGTAATAAATGTGGCAAACACTTACTTACATTTATTGGCCAAATATGCACACATACAATTTTGATGACACTCCAAGTAAGTAAGTTACATAACTGACATACAGACAACACTTAAATCACACACCTCAGATTAAAAAACAAAAAAGCAAGACAGAGTATATATTTTTATAAATATATATATATACTCTGTCTTGCTTTTTTTATGAGGGGGCAGAATTTTTAATACCCCTTTAATGCTATGAAATACATCTTTATTATGATACATTTTCAAGTCAAGTTGGGGAGCATGCACTGGTACAGAGTGTTGCCGCACCCACTACACAACGAAACAACTTGGGATCCCAATTGTTCAACCTCCTAGTCAGGAACGCGGTCCAGTCCCACACTTCTGAAATGACCCTCTATCTGCGGCAGGCAGAAGTTACGTGGGTGACCCCTTGGCCTGGGCCAGCCACTCGGGTCCCCAACAATGAGGATCTTATGAGCTGGATTACCCTCAGGGAAACACACCACATGGCCATAGTGCCGTAACTGACGTTCCCTCAAAATGCAGTTCATGTGCCTCATTCGGGACTCCATGAGCAACACAAAGTCAAACCAACGGTACCCAAGGATTTTCCGGAGAGACACAGTATCAAAGGAGTCCAGTGTTCAGCTCAGGTCACTGGATAGCGTCCATGTCTCGTAACCATATAGTAAGACAGGAAGCACCAGGACTCTAAAGACTTGGACCTTCGTCCTTTTGCATAGATATCTTGAGCGTCACACACCCCTTTCCAGTGACCTCATGACCCCCCCATGGTTTCTTAATCCGTCTAATGACTTCATAGGACGAGTCACCAGAGACATGAATGTGACTGCCAAGGTAAGTAAACCTCTCAATGAGGTCGACACTCTCTCTGCAGACAGACACACTGCTGATGGCCGTGCCCAAGAGGTCATTAAAGGGCTGGATAAATACATATTACATGCAACAGTTACATTTAGAGATTGAGACTTGACAGATGTTTGTTTGTAGTTCATATCTAATTGAGCCTCCATTTCACTCCATCAGGTCCTAGTGGTGTGCTGAACACATCAGCCTGTCTTTACGGTCTCTGAGACTGGAGGAGGTCAGGAGTCCAACTGTACAGCAGGCACTGATGTGCTTCAGCATCACGACTGGTGATAAGTTAAAGATGGCAGAAAGTTCAGCTGGACATCATCCTATATGACTACCCAAGCAGACAGGATATTAAGAGCCCACCGAGTGTGTCTACTCCAGTAGAACTGACCAGACGGCCCTGACATAACAACCTGTACAGCTGTAGACGACTCCACTTTACTGGTCAGTTTAGCACACACTGCACTGAGGCTGTCAAGTCTGAACCATTAAATCATTCAGTCAGCTGGGAATTTATTTTGGCAATGATATTTCTGGTAAGGCATTTGTTTTATTCTCATATGTCGTGGGTTGATACTGATATATTAGGTCCATAAATATAAACACAGACACACACTTCATGTCAGGACCTCAGAATAACAAGCTTCTAGCTGTCAGTCATGGTTTTAGAATACTGAGCTTCAAAAGTTCTGACTCTCCATTTATCTTAAAAAATGCAAGTTTTATTGAAAATGTGACTCGTAAATAAAGAGAAGTAAGACCCTTATTGTTGTAGACTGTGTTTGTAAGTAAACAGTAAAGTCTTGATCAGGATGCTCAGTTTCCAAGCTGTGTTATCCTGTAGGATTACCGGTGAGTCCAGTAAAGTCCAGTGTGCCATTTGTAGTCCATGATGATAAAAGTGGAGGCTCTGCTCAAATCTCTCAGTTCTAGTTGTGTTAATACACAAGAAGACTGGGCCAGTACAAATGAAACTAAACACTCAGTATTGTCACTGCCAAAAACAAAAGTTTATTAATAATGATTCAGTATAAATTGTACAGCCATGTCAAGAAATATTTACAATTAACAATAATGATGGGTCAGTTGAATTGAAATAAAGAACAAACAGAGAAGATTAATTTAACAAACAGACAGAGAATATACTGAAGATGAAGTATTAAAACTGCAGGACGCCCACTTCTATAGATTATATAGAAATAAAAGAAAAAATGTAATGGAGATAGACATGTTTACTTGTAATGTACAAAAAAGGAATAAAACTGTACAATGCAGTTATAAAAATTAAAGAGAAAATGAAGATGACATGAATTGGCTAAAAACAGATAAGCAGATAATTTCAAATATACAGAACTTAATCAAGGATCTTTAACAATAAAAGTGTCCTTTATTATTGACATCAATAGTTAAATCAAATCTCCACAACTCTATTACGCACAGTCAGTCAGTTCAGCACTCAGAAATCCAAAAGGCCAAAGACCAGTAAAGCCAGTGACACGTTTATCAGAGGAGGTGCTGAGATGGAATCCCAAGTTGAAAAGCCTCAGTGATGCTGACCTTGTGCTTCCAACTGCTGCAGTTCAAGTACAGAATGGCAAACTCTTCTCTCTCACTGAAGATTCACTTTCAACAGTAATAAAAGTGTATTAATGCATATTATAAATTTCACTTTAAACATATATATTTACATTGATATCTATTTAGTTTATATTCTTGTCTAAATTCACCACAAGTAAAATGTTATTCTGTTTAACAGACGAATGGTGCTGAAAAGAAACAGAAAAGACCATCTCTCCCCCAACACCACATGACGTCCCACTCACCGTCTGCTGGTCCATCAATGATCAGACCTTCAGCCTGTACTAGAGAAATCCTCTCAACTGTTCCTCGAGCTTTAATAAGAGCCGATGACAGACACAGAAACAGAGAGGACGTCACTCACAGAGACACTTTCTGTACTCAGAGACTCACTGAAGCCAAATGAGCCTCCGGCATCAGCACATCCAGAATGACGTGAACTCTGTGGATCTTCACAAAGTGCCTACAGCTCTTCACAGCACTTCATCAGGTAGTTGTAGAGGCCATCTGTCAGCTCCTCATCTTCTACTGTATAGAGGTCATTACCCGGTGACCTTTAGGACCTTCATCATTTTTAAACCATTTGGATGACACCTTTGAGATACAACAGCCTGTTGGACAAGAAAATACAAGAATTTGGTGCTCAAAAGTCATCATAGCTCTCTGCTACTAGATAGATTACAATAGTAAAGTTTAACTTGTTATCTGAACTAAGTTACCAGCAGGTGATCATCTGCTCCATGGCTCTTTATGATGAACTCCACCAGTTTCTCATGTTGAGTCCTCCTGGAGGTCCTGCTGATCTCTGCAGCCCCTTCTTCTCCAGTCCGCTGCCCCCCTGCAGCCACAAAACCAGCGTGGACACACAAATAAAACATCAAACTGTCACATGAAGTGTTTGTCTTATGCTGACTGTCTGGTGTTGGTCTGAACACTCCTGTTTCCTCAGTAAAGTGGACACATTGGAATGGAGTTTAGACTGAGAGGATTCCTCTGTGCTTCACTATACAAACTCCTGCTGGAGGAGATCTCAGTAGTTTTTTAGAATAAATCAAGTACTTCAGAGTATTACGAATACACCGATCTGGGAACTGGCTAAAGTAATATGCAAGGCACAGAAAAGCTTTGTAGATACTTTTATTCTATCATAAAATAACCAATCTAACACTCTCCATGTGACAAGTGGTCCTTGACAAAGCTGATGACAATCCTTTATGTCACTTTCAACTTTAAGGTCTTTGCTCAAGTCGATCCGAGTATTAACTACGATGGTAGCCTAAGTTTTCCATGAATTCCTTGGGGTGGCTGTATCTGTGTATTCATTAAGGAGTTCACGGCTGTCATGTTCTTCTTGGTCCTGACTTTTAGACATTAAAATATTGATGTTATCCAGTATAGGTTCACCTGTACGCACTGAAACACACACTGGTGTATTTAAGTGACACTATTGGACTTCATTTGAAAACTCGAGTATTTCAAATTCCAAGTTGATTTAAACTGACTGTGTCCCCTATTTGGATGTGAGGTGTCACCTTAGATTGTCCAAACATCCCAAAAGGAGCAGCTCCACCAGCAGGGTACCTGCACCAGCAGTCTGTAATGGTGCCCTCAGAACAAGTACCAGCGACTTTAAGGAATTCTGAAAAGGCACCGGTCATCTGGCACCTGCTAAACAGAGCAGAGGAGCTGGCACAGGAAATTAGAAGAAAAAGCATTTACATAAAAAAGGAAATAGTAAATGTTTACCAGCCATACGAGCAGCTCTCCACGTTCTAATGGCTGGCATGTCATCCTGAGATAAAGAGAAGATCCACAGTGCCCTCCACTATTATTGGCACCCCTTGTAAAAATTAGTGAGAAGGGTTAGAGAAAAATCACAGTTTACTGAAGAGCCGTCATCTTGAACTGAAAAAATGAGAAACATCTGACTTTTAATTCAAAGAAAAACAAAACCCTCATCAAGTAATCAATATTTTTAAAAAAAAATATATATATATATATATATATATATATATATATATATATATATATATATATATATATATATATATATATATATATATATATATATATATATATATATATATATATATATATATTTTTCTAATCCTTCTTAATAATTTTTACAAGGTGTGTCATTAATAGTGGAGGGCACGTTAAATGAATGCCACAGTTAAAAGTATGACACACATGAAGAAAACAAATATCATCATCATCTTTCAAAGACTGAGAGCAGTAAAATCAAAGGGTCCCTACTGGTCAGATAAAGAGCAGACTGAGAGAGGACAAGAGATAAAGTACTGAACTCCTACACAACCTACACACAAATGTAAAGTCACATAAAGCCTACAATTCATATTCAAACACCTTCAACGTGTCTACTCCACAGTCTACTTAACCAGCAGGGATGTCCTAGGAAAAGAAGGAAAGAAATAAAAAGACACGTGAAAGTCAAACACTACAAGAGAATTAAGAGTTTAACAGACGGGTGTTTGCAGTTTACCTGATTTTTCATTAACATCCGATTTCCAGAAGATATTCATGTAGCAAGTTGGCTGAAAGGAAAAAATCTAAATGTCACTTGTCATTAAACTGAAAGGCTCTGTGCACATCGTGACTGTCAGTCTGAGTCACATACAAGTTAGTTGCGAACTGCACATTGCAGGAAAGTCTTTAACAGTTTAGAAATGGCAGGCATCATCTGCACAAAACTACCATGAAATGTTATTAACAATGACAGTACAAAAAACACGGCAGATTATTTGCGATTACAAATAAGACACAATACTCCAAGAACTCCAACATAATGAACCAAACTGAAAAGAATAAAAGGTAACCTGGTGCACCACTGCAGTCAGTCTGAACTTTATCAAAAGCCTGCTTTACCTCAGAAGGACTAATCAAGCGTTTAAAAGATTCTTGTAAAAGTTTATTTTGTCTTCCATGAACAGTCGAGGAGTTCTCGTGAAACTCGCCTTGTGGAATTTGAAGAGTTGCTGGTACCTCTGAGTGGCGATCCACTTCAAGCACTGAATATAAATCAATTACTACAGCGAAAATGATTATTAATACAAACGTAAAGGTTCACGGTATAAACATAACCATGCAACACAAACTTATTAAAAATACAAAGAAAACTGTGCAAATTTCAAACGTTTTCATTTCGAAGCACACTTACTTCCACTGTCAAAATATGAGCAATTAGTTTTGTCGCTACTTCTTCTTTTGTCTAATGCGGAGTTTCGTCGCTTCTGCTTCTTTTCTGTCTTCTTTCGTTTAATGGAGTTTCGTCGCTTGCTACAACGGCAGGTTATTTAAGAGGAAACTCTACAAGGCGGAACCTTATCAGTGATGGAGATTTTTGTGGAGAAGTACAAACACACGAACTTAATTTACAAATAAAGGTAAGACCATAAAAGGTTTTCAATTTTAGAACAAATGGGATCAGAATAAGAAACAAAAAAACAATCCCATATTTAAAAACTAAATTTTGACCTTAAAATATTCTTTTGTTTTTCTTGTTAACCTTTTGTTGAACAGTCGATTAAAATTGATTAAAGCATCGGAATTGAAAGCTTTTAAAAACAATTAAATATTTCAATTTTTTTATCTACACCACTCTATATTGTCCTTTGTATTGAATGAGTATGAATTGTGGAATTGCGATGGCAAATTTACAACACATAAAGGGTGAGGATCAAATGCGCTCACTCCTGTCGCTCTAAATGTAGCTGACTGAGAGTCAGGAGGAAAATAACAGGAGCGAAAGTCACATATATACCTACAATGGCATCAAAAATGGCTTATCCCTCTGGTGCTGAAAAACGTAAAAAGAAGAAACCTGAAGAAATAATGTGCACAGAATGAAGGTAAAGGATTTGATAACGATGATGCAATGGATCAGAGGTGGGAAGAGGAGAAGTAAAACAACGTCGTTACTGCGCTTGAGTAGAATGTTCAGGTAGGTTATCTGTATCTTTACTTGGGTTTTTTATTTTTTTGAGACTTTTACTTGAACTCATTGCATTTAAAAGGAAATAAATCTGCTCCCTACAATATAAATAAATCAATAAAACATCCTCAACTTACTATTTAGCCAACAAGTGTCTGTGTCAGAACAAATAGGATAATCTAGATCAGATAATTTTATTAAATTATTTGCATGTATATGCGAAATTGAAGGACTATTCCATTATATTTATTTGCACAATGTATGTCTTTCATTTCTGTGTGTACAAAACATTAAGCGCACAGAAGAGAAGTGAAAGGAACAGCACAGGCAGTAACTGTGATGATTTAAACAGCGATATATCGTCAAACCAAAGTTGGCTAATTAATGATATCGAAGATACAAGGAGGTCAGAAAATACGTCCCTTACAAGTGGTTGGCACAAATCGAGCCTTGGTGAATGCGTCCCCTTTTGTCCTAGCCATAAAAACAAGAGGTGATGGCGTTCAAAATTCACCTTCCGATATTAAAGAAACACATTGGAGAGAAACAACTGAAGAGCTTCTGGTTGTGCAGGAATAGTTGGCATTCGCAGCAGGGTGTCGATTAAAACACTTGGAAAGTAGATTTCAGATCCGAACTTTAATATGCAGATATAGACGTACGAGTGTGTGTGTGTGTGGTATGCAATAAAAAGTTAAAGTAGAACGAGTCTTAGATCCTAAATTACACATAAAGGAAAATAGATAACGTTGCAAAATCTTGCAAAAATATGATTCAGAAAATGACAATACTAAAGTTGGTCACTAGATGGCACCGTTGTTACTACAGGCACTATTGAGAAGCGTTTCACGGAGTTAATGAAATTACAAATAGTAACAAAAATAACGTTATTAATAAATTAAATATTTTGAGTTAACGGTGCCTTACAAGAACTACAGATACAATTAAAGTTCTCAAAAATATACTATAATATAATAATAGCTTATTGTTCTAAAATAAACCATATATATACACACAAACAATTTAATACGAACAAAATTCTTACTTTGCAATTCTTATTCCATTCTTATTTGCAGTGTTGATGGACAGGCTGACAGACGAGATTAGACAGGAGTCCCCGTGGACTGTGATGTTTGCTGATGACATTGTGATCTGTAGCGATAGTAGGGAGCAGGTTGAGGAGACCCTGGAGAGATGGAGATATGAGAGGAGAGGAATGAAGGTCAGTAGGAACAAGACAGAATACATGTGTGTAAATGAGAGGGAGGTCAGTGGAATGGAGAGGATGAGGGGAGTAGAGTTGGTGAAGGTGGATGAGTTAAAATACTTGGGATCAACAGTACAGAGTAATGGGGATTGTGAAAGAGAAGTGAAGAAGACAGTGCAGGTAGGATGGAATTGGTGGAGAAGAGTGTCAGGAGTGATTGGTGACAGACGGTTATCAGCAAGAGTGAAAGGGAAGGTCTACAGGACGGTAGTGAGACCAGCTATGTTATATGGGTTGGAGACGGTGGCACTGACCAGAAAGCAAGAGACCGAGCTGGAGGTGGCAGAGTTCAAGATGCTAAGATTTGCAATGGGTGTGACAAGGATGGACAGGATTAGAAATGAAGACATTAGAGGGTCAGCTCAGGTTGGACGGTTGGGAGACAAAATCAGAGAGGCGAGATAGTGTTGATTTGGACATGTGCAGAGGAGAGATGCTGGGTACATTTGGAGAAGGATGCTAAGGATAGAGCTGCCAGGGAAGAGAAAAAGAGGAAGGCCTAAGAGAAGGTTTATGGATGTGGTGAGAGAAGACATGCAGGTGATGGTGGAAACAGAACAAGTTACAGAGGACAGAAAGATAAAGAAGAAGATGATCCGCTGTGGTGACCCCTAACGGGAGCAGCCGAAAGAAGAAGATAGAATTATTAACATAATCATTCAAAGTGCTGACTAACTTACATTGTTGTGTCGCGCTAAATTATAAATATACAAGTAAATACATAAATAAACAGAAATCCTGTGACTGATTAGTGTTTCACCGTTTGCTCATTTGTTTCTGTTACAAGAAGCTGTTCAATAAACTAACAAAATACAGGCAATTGATTATTAAAACTGTTTTGTATTAGAAAATAATCATTGTTATTTCTGCTTTAAAGAAAAATATTAATTTGCTTGAAGGAAATATGATAAATTGCAAATAGAAAGTGACTTTCAATTACAAATTTGAACTGAGCGAATTATTGCAATTTAATTTTTTAATCAAACAGCTGTCTTTATGCAAATACATAATTTGAAACCATTACAAATGATGAAAATCATAAATATGTGTAATATATACAGAGCCGTTTCTTGTTCTATGCGGACTCTGCAGATGCACAGGACCCCCCAAGCTGCAAGTTCAGCCTCAGTATATTTGGGGAGTATGAACATCACCTGTCTGTTTGTAGCCAGCTAAGCCCCATCACGTGTTTCATGAAGCACTTACAGTCTGCTTGTTAAACAGTGTGTGCATCAAACTGCTGTGTGTCTGTGGCACCAAATCCTAATCCTAAATAAGAAGAATGAAGCAGACCAGAATTAAGGTAGAAAGATCTCAGTTAACTGCTGAAAGTTGCAAAGGAAGGAATTGTTACAGTGGTTTTGTAGAGCTAAAAGTTTAGTTGCAGACAAATATTTGTGTGGTTACTGAAACAGAACAAATACAATAACATAAAATAACTCACAAAATAAAGGCTCGGAGAACCTAAAACAGGTAATGCCCAAAAAGTTCAGTAGATGGCAGCAGAAATTAACAGAGCACTATGACGTGCTGTTGTTGGCAAAAGGCACTAAATAAAACTTAGCAAAAACGTTAGACTCAGACAAATCACTACTTAAACAACTATTACCAAGTCTGTTTTCTTGAAGCTCTTATGTATTAATAAAGAAGCAACATTTTTTATTGTACTTATACAGTTTTGAACGTTAAACTGAATACACTTTGACATAAAGGCTTGTTTGAACATGTTAGTAAAATAACGTTACGAGCTTTATCATTACTTGCAGAAAATCATTTCTAATAAAATAAACAGCAAAGTGTAACTTACATCAAACAGACGCACATAAAGTCAACAAACAATTGAATAATTGCGGGTACACGCAGACTCCTGGAAGTCCAGCGTTTTCCGCGTATCAGATACAGAAATAACAAGTGCGCGCGCTCACGTGATGACGCAACAGTCAACGTGCTCAGACTTTTGTACAATGCTTAAAAATTAAACATTTGATATAAACAAAACCAAGCTGCAGTGGCAGAGAAGGTTTGGCTTGTGTTTGCGGGGTAATCAATTCAAAATCAATGATTATTACAATGCTGTCTTGTCGCGCTATGAGTGACGTCTGCCGACATGTTTGATAGGAAAGCTCGCTGACGCCGCATATCATGAGTAGCTTATTGAATCGGCAGGGCTTGACTTGCCTAGTGATGGGCAGAGTGGAGCCTGACGAAGTATAGAAACATTTGAATAATTTGTGTCAGAAATCCCATCGAAGCTTCGAAGCATTTGACACTCACCTCTCTAGTGACACCTCCTGGCCATTCGCATTAACGTTCCACAACTCATACACACACTCATGATCAAGTTCAATGACGTCTGTTAAAACCCTTATCAAGCGGGGTCATTTTTGCTAAATCGCTTGTAATTCGACCTCTCCAAATTAGAATCATTGCTGTTATTGAACTATCTGGAGTATAAACACATGTTTGGTCTCTTTGTAAAGGAAAACATTCTCTAGTTTCACCCTTAGTAGTCAGAATCACTGTTGGTGTGACTGATCAAAAGATATGCACATTAGAACTCACAAAAAAAATGAATTTTTTTGTTCTCGCCTAAGTTTTTTTTATGAAAATAAAGGCCTTTATAGCTGCAGTAGGTAGGTGGGGGCAGAAACACACTATGTACCAACAGAATAACTTGTTGACTACTCACATTTCAAATTTGAAAAGAATACCTGTAAAAATGACATTTTTACACCAGTTTTTATGTGGGCATGTCCAGGTGCTTTTTAGAGGGACCATTATCCACATTTTGGAATGTATGGAAAAAGTGTAATAACTTTTGAATGCTTCAACCCACAGATATCAATGATGGCTCTACTGAAAGCTTACACCTAAAGGAATCTATATCTACACACAGTGTCACTCTATTAGTTATAAAAATAATAAAAACAATAAAAAATACACATTTCAATATAAAAATAGTCAACACAAGTCTTATGGGCCAAAAATATATATATATATTTTATTTTTGACTTTTTTTTTTTATAAAATGCACACAAACTATATACTCTTTTACAAACTGTTACAACACAGCTCAGCGTTTTTCCATGTGCCACTGATTGTAGCAGTCCCTAGCAGGCAGAAAGCACAAGGGCGTGTCATATGTCGCTCTCTGCCATTAGACGTCTCCTAGGCCGATTGATTACTTTCACGCCGCGTACATGCATCTAATACTTTAATCGAGAGTGTATTCATGTTTATCTGTACTTTTATCCATATTTAAAATGCGAAAAAACTTCAACAACAAACAACCACGCACCAAGTCTGCAGACTGGCACAAATGCCAGCTTCGTGCAGCTTCAATCGTTTTGTTTACAAGTTAGCATGGCAAGTTACATATCGACGTGCTCAGCTGCTCATTGGCTGTAAGTTTTGAGTGTCACTCACAGTGTCCAATCAAACTGATAGATTCTACCAGGGTTTGGAGTTGTACGTCATCGTTCAGCTGTCTGTGACACTCGTTGGCTATACGAGGTGCCAGTCAACCCCAGACCCGTCGTAATTGGCCAACTTAGGTGTCAATCAGAAGCTAACACATGTTAACACAAGTGTAACATGCTTTAGCATGGTTATCGCCGACAGAAACAAATTACGTCTGATATGATCAATAGAAATGAAAAAAAATGACATAGCTAGTCTCAAGTTATGAAATGTTTTCTGGAGTTTTTGTCCCTTTGAGGATCTATCGTGTGTTTTGGACCTAATTGTTTTACTGAAATATATTTGCTGGAGCCTTATGGACAGAATGAGATCCAATATTCCTCGGAAATATTGATGTTTGACTTGCAGAGAGCCTTCAAAGGTAGGAAAAGTCAGCTCTTAAAAGTATTTACTTCTCTGTAAAAAAGGATTTAGTGTCAGTGCTGTGGTTGTTGTGTGTCAAAATGGTTTATATCATCGGAAAGACGAGACTCTGAATTTTCATTTGATGTGTAGTATGTCGAGGTGCATGACAGAGGGGCATGCACACATGGCTGTGACATGATTGTGACGTCGTAAAATCGTCGTTATGTTAAACTCTATTGCTTTTAGTTTTTCGCTGCTACAGACTGGCAACAAAGAGAGGGGTTCATCAGCGGCTTCCAGTGTCTGAAGTGTAAATAGATATTGTGATGGGCGGCCGGGTCGCCCCTTCAACACTGGATCCGGGGGAACAGTCATGGGAAACACTGTCCGTCCCCCGAAATGCGTGGTGGCAGCCATCATGGGTTACATCAGGGTCACAGGTGTGGGGGGCTTCAGGACTCAGACCTGTTGGGCTCCGTGGCCACCACCCAGAGGAGTTGCATGGCTTAACGAGCCTCTGTGGGCTGGAATGCAGCCACACCCAGAAGTGCAGCCTAATTAGGTCAATTACTACCTGGAGCACTTCCGGGAGGGCTACAAAAAGAGCCTGCAGCCACTACTCAAGGGCCAGAATCGGGAGGAAGAGGACGAGGTTGCCTGGAGGGAGTGGTGGTTTTTGGACTCTGTATTGCATGTGGGGTTCACAGGGAAGACGTGCCCCACAGGTGAAGAATAATAAAAGTCTGGTGTGTTTAACACATACCTCAGTGTGAATCTGTGCCGGGTCGGGCACATATATAGCACCTTATTCACAATATATATATATATTTTGTTTCATGTGTATGGCAAAATAAATCGTATGAGTAACGATTTCAACTGTTATTTTGGTTGATGATTGTTGGTTTAGAGGTTTAATTAAATATTAAATTAATCAGATGAAATGTGTTCTTACTTTGAGTGGGGAGGGGGGTATATGGTAAATATGTTAGTGACTGGTATTGCGCCTCTGTAACTAGAAGATTGATTAGTAATGATACAGACTGGACAGCTATCATATTTGTTTAAGGAAATGTTTTATTATTGTACTGTGCTGTGACAAAGACAACTTTTTATATATAACTTCATCGTTATATGACAAGTTCATTGTCAGGCACCTGGAGCACATACGGGATAAGATAAAAGAGGCTGCCTCACTCCATTCAGGGAGCAGGAGTTGAGTGGAAGAAGGCAATGCTTGGGAGTGAGGAGTAAAGGCGGCTCGGGGAGGACCATTGAGAGGCCCTGAACTGAAGGGTGTTTGGTGCTAGAACACTGTGTGTGTGTGTGTGCGGGACTATTTGGACATTTATTGTACATACTGTAAGTAAAGTGTGTGTGGTGGACTTAAGAGCAGTGTCTGTCTGTCTGTTGTCGGGCTGGCTTTCACAATATATATAATCCTGCGTCAAGACTATTCTGAAAAGACTTTTTCAAGTCGCGCGATATGAGACTTTTGACATGAGATTTTTTATTTTTTTTTTCCTAGTCCCACCCTCCTCTCGCCCATATTCAGCCACACCCACGGCGCTCTTATTCGTGTGAATGCTTTTGACAGACACAGTTCCTGCGCTCTCAGCTCTTATAAATTTTTATGTTTTCCTCAGTTTAAGTGCCCAATTAAAGAAGACATTATGACCAAATCTTATTGAAGAATTTCATCATAAAGGGTTATCAGCAGAACAAATGAGTACACTGG
Source organism: Polypterus senegalus (assembly GCF_016835505.1). Taxonomy (NCBI): domain Eukaryota; kingdom Metazoa; phylum Chordata; class Cladistia; order Polypteriformes; family Polypteridae; genus Polypterus; species Polypterus senegalus. The sequence continues at coordinate 186,989,003 of NC_053161.1, read as the reverse complement.
CAATCCTAGCACTGAGAAACAATGAAGTTAAATGAATTAATGGCAAAAATGTCGATCGGTTACACGGTAGATTGGTTAAATGCGTATCAATAGACTCTGCTAAAACAGCTAGTGGTGATCATGCGGAAGATGAAAACATCAACCTACAATATCACAAAGAATATCTACAACCGTTAACACCGTCTGGTTTTCCACCTCACGAATTACTGTAGAATGAAGGATGTATCCAAGAAAGGTAATGTAGTACATCATCCGCAGATAACATTAGACAACAAGGAAGATCTTGATATGCCATTCTTTTGCAAAGACAATTAACAAATTTCAGAGCCAAACATTTGAAAAAGTCGTTTTATAGAGAGAAAAAAACAAAATTCAATCACAAGCAGTTTTACATCACGTTCTCACAATGAAAGTCCAAACAGAATCAAAATTCAATGTGATATTTATGAAAATTGAATTTAAAAAAATTGCTTTTACTTTAGTTTTACAGTAAAAGTGTAACTTTTAAAAGTATTTGCGTGTTTATTTCAAAGCCAAGCTAAACAAAATTGTATTGCTCAACGAATAACTAACGCAACATGAAACATAATTTACTTTCTAATTATTACGTTTACTATTTTTAATATGGTTAATTACTCGCTGTAATGTAAAATAGTTAGTTCTATTATGCATATGTAACAATTCCTATGAAAATAAAAATCAGTTTAAATTGTACAAGTGCATCCCCATATGCGAGTGGCAGAACCGCAAAATATAGATGTATAGTATATGACGTAGTAAAGAAGAAAAATGAGCGTTGCATGAAAACTTTGCAGGAGGTGAAGATGAGATATTTATGAGATGAAAGTACTTTAGTGAGAGAGGCATCATAACCCGTATTACTAAAGCTCTTCTTTGCAGCATTATGCATTCTACCAGTCAGCATTTGTACAATGTATAATTTATAGTTTTGTTTCTTGCCACTAAGCCTTATTGGGCACAATCATTTAAAATGTATTGATCATCCACATCACATTCATTTGAACTGTCAATTTTGTTGAGATTTTGAACTCTGCCGATGTCATTTGTACTTCAAATGGAGCTCGATGAATAATGATTTGATGCGCTCAGCAGACATGTGCACGGATTAATGAAATGTGGAATGAGGTTTGACACCCAGATCAGACATGCGTACTGATTAATAATCCATCTAGCGCGGTTTGAAACGTCGAGCAGACATGCGCACTGGTTAATGAACCGTCAGGGCGCTCAAGTGCTGAGCAGACATGAGCAGTTAGAAGTGGCTTTGTGAAGCCTCAACACACTCAAAGGCATTGTGCTCTATATTTGTGAGAGTCTGACACTTAACTCCCTAGTTATATTTTGTAATTTGCATTGCCAATAAAAAAAAAAAAAAAACTTCACAAAGCTCTGAGACTACAGAAAGGACTCCTTTTTGCTCTCCGTGGGAGTAGCTCTGCTGCAGCTGCCCATAGGAAGGCTGCTTGCATCATGAAGGGGATGGGGGAAAGCCCTCAGGAGTCCCATCCCCAGAAGAGTCGAAATCATTGGAGAGCCAACAGGTTCAGGTCTGTTGAGGATTGGAACTGGTGTGGTGCTGAGGCATTGCCCACTGCACAGCAGCACTCGGGTCCCAATTTGAGGCGGCCCATAAGGGTGGGTGCATGGAACGTCTTGACTCTCTGGCAAGATGATCATCTTCCTCTGCTGTCAGAGTAGCTGCGTAAACCCTGCAATTCAGTGGCAGCATTCTCTGAGGTGGGCAGACCGGTGACTGGACAGATCTCTGTAGGTGGATACACCTTTTATTGGTCTGGTTTGTCTGATGGCTGTCATAATCAGGGAGTAGCTGTTGCTGTAGCGCAGCATTTCTCAACCTTTAAATATTTGTGACCCGAGTTTTCATAACAGTTTTAATCGCGGCCCCCCTAACGTTTTTTTGAAATGTAGATGCATATTTTATTATACCTACTTAACTTTTATCGACATTTATCTAACTCTATTTATTTTTCTAGTATCAGAATGTAGTTTAAGTTAATTTGTTTTGGTTTCAATAGATGTATCTTTCATATTTTCGATTGTTTTCTTTTTTTCACATCTTTGGCCCCCCTAGGGGGGCCTGCCCCACAGGTTGAGAACCACTGCTGTAGCGGATTGGCTTCTTCCGATGGTGTCCGATGTCACTCCTTTCAATGAGCGTATTATGAGACTCGGATTACTGCACTCTCTGGGTGCCTTGTCTGTTGTCTCAGTGTATGCTCCGACAGCAGTGAGTGATGTCTCAGCGAGGGAGACATTTTATTCGCAGCTTCGCTCGGTCGTTGATGGGTGCCCAGGAGGTGACATTCCTCTGGTCATGGGTGACTTTAATGCAACCACTGCCACTGACAGGGCTGGCTATGAGGATTGTCTTGGTCCTCATAGGTCTGGTGACCGTGGTGAAGGTGGCACCATGTTCCTTGACTTTGCAAAAGGTCAGGAGCTGCGAATCGCTGGATCCTGGTTCCAGCACCCTGAACCGCATCGTTGGACTTGGTACTCCAATAGTGGTGGTGTGGTGAAGGAGATCGATCACATCCTCATGGGCAGATGCTGGAGGCTCTTGCAAAACTGCAGGGTCTACAGAAGTGCCCAGTTTGTGAATTCTGAGCACAGACTTGTGGTTGCTACTCTTAGGATCCAGCTTAGGTACAGTAGGTTACAACCTGCTAGGAAAATGAGCCTGGACTTGGCCAGACTCCAAGAGCATGCTGTTTGTAATGAGTTTGCATGCAGTTTGTGTGAGGAACTTTCAGATTTGGGTATGACTGCTGATCCTAATGTGATGTGGGAGACCTTCCGTGACAAGACCCTGAAAGGTTGCTGAGGGTTGTGTTGGTGTTACTGGTGTTCCCAGAAGGAGGTGTTTCATCTTGCAGGGCACCCTGGATATCATCTAGAGGAGTCACAGTGCACGGCTCAATGGCAACTCTGGTCTGTACCGGGACTGAGAAGGATGACTGCGAGGGCTCTGAGGGCAGACAAAGAGATGTACAGTATGTTAGAGTGACACACCATCTGTGGTCTAGTGACCCATGTCCTGCTTACAGAGGAATTGAAGCATTACGCACATCTGAATTTGTTCCTTGGAGAGTTGCAGTCAGGGCAGCTGATGGAACGGTCCTTACGGATGACACTGCAGTTGTGACCCGCTGGGCTGGCTACTTTGAGCAGTTGTTCAAAGCTGATCCTCTGGTAAGGATGTTGGATATCTCTGGGTCCACGGTTTTTGAGGCTGATAATCCAATTAGCTGTGAACCACCCAATCTCACTGAGATTGCACACTTGGTGAACCAGCTGAGGGGGGTGGGAAGGCTGCCGGGATCTGTGGTATCCGGGGTGAACTTCTCCAGGCTGGTGGTAAGCTGTCCTCTTGGCATTGCAAGCAATCTTTGCTTCCATTAGGGAGACTGGCATCATCCCAACTGACTGGAAAATGGGACTTGTCGTCCCTAGCTGGAAAGGGTGATTGCCTGGTTTGCAGCAACTACAACAGGATAACACTGCTCTCGGTGCCGGGTAATGTCCTTGCTAGGGTCGTCCTCAGTAGGATCCGTGATCACTTGCTTACCTACCAGTGACCGGAACAGTCTGGTTTTATGCCTAAGAAGTCTGCCATTGACCACATCCTGGCACTGAGGGATGGAGCATGGAGCGCAAACGCGAATAATCGGCAGAGTTTCTTTGCAGCCTTTGTCAATTTTCGCAAATCGTTCGACTCAGTTGATTGAGCTCCCCTATGGGACATCCTGAGGGTTCACGGGATCCCCTTGAGGTTGCTGGATATCATGGCTGTACATTGGTACTGTGAGTGCTGTGCAGAGTGGAGGCAGGACCTCTGCGTTTTTCCCAGTTGATTCTGGGGTTCGTCAGGGGTGTGTTCTGCTCCTACTCTGTTCAATGCTTGTATGGACTGGGTGTTGGGCAAGGTCGTGGGGTCCAGCAGCTGTGGGGCATCTGTTGGTGAAGAAAGATTCACAGATCTTGACTTTGCTGACGATGCTGTGATCTTTGCAGAGTCAATGGAGGCTCCGATTGGGGAGCTCGAGAGACTGAGTGAGGAGTCCGAGTGTCTGGGCTTGTGAGTGTCCTGGATAAAAACCAAAGATCCAGGCCTTTAATGACCTCTTAGGCACAGCCATCAGCAGTGTGTCTGTCTGTGGAGAGAGTGTTGACCTTGTTGAGAGGTTTACTTACCTTGGCAATGACATTCATGTCTCTGGTGACTCTTCTTGTGAAGTCAGTAGACGGACTGGGAGAGCATGGGGGGTCATGAGGTCGCTGGAAAGGGGTGTGTGGCGCTCAAGATATCTATGCAAAAGGACGAAGGTCCAAGTCTTTAGAGTCCTGGTGCTTCCTGTCTTGCTATATGTTTGTGAGACATGGATGCTATCCAGTGACCTGAAACAAAGACTGGACTCCTTTGGTACTGTGTCTCTCTGGAAAATACTTGGGTACAGTTGGTTTGACTTTGTGTTGCTCATGGAGTCCCAAATGAGGCATATTACCTGCATTGTGAGGGAGCGTCAGTTACGGCACTACGGCCGTGTGGCGCATTTCCCCGAGGGTGATCCAGTTTAAAAGATCCTCATTGTTTGGGGACCCGAGTGGCTGGACCAGGTCAAAGGGTCGCCCATGTAACACCTGGCTGTGGCAGATAGAGGGTCATTTCCAGAGAGCGGGACTGGACTGTGTGTCTGCCTGGGGGGTTGCAAACCGGGATCCCGAGTTGTTTTGCCGTGTAGTGGGTGCGGCAACGCACTGTACCAGTGCATGCTCCCCAACTTGACTTGATTGCCAACACACACTTCAGTTGATATAGTTCAGTGACGGACTGAAACGACAATTCAGCTAGTTGCTAACAATTCATCTTTGTTATTGTGTATTGCTGTGATTCCTTTGTCTGATACATTGTGTCAAAGATATATTGTCATATGTCAACTTTATATGTATTGTGCAACTTGTTATGCAATACTCAATACTCTTCAAAACCGTATATCATATAGTATACATCTAAATACTGTATATAATTTTTTCGTCTTTGTTAGGAGAATACAACAATTATACTCTTGTGTCAATTAAATCAATTTAATGTACATATGTCAAACAAAATATATTGTCTTCATCTGCTGGCTAAGAACAGTAGTAGTAGTTCAGTTGTGTGGAGCTCATTAAAGTACCCCGATTAGGTGGCTCAATGGTATTACAATTGTCTTTCATTGAGGACATTAGGGGTTCGTGACTTTGGTCCTCCTCTTGTGAAAAGTTTTTTTTCTCTCTCTCTCTCTCTCCTATTCCCCCATTTAACAAAATTCCATCAAGAACCGATAGCGAGCAAATCGAGTTAACGAGGGAAGGTTGGGCCGCACATAATTATGTTGTGAATTATATGCAAAGAGTTTCACTCTAAAACGTAATAAGCTTCATATTTGAGTGTTTGGAGACCTTGGTGTGGTGCTGAATTCCCCTAAATTGCAGAAGATGCTGTCGATTGCACCGATTCTGTTTTAAAGACAGTTGTGATTAGTTATGCAGAACTCACTTTTACTCACATTGCTTTTTGAAAATCAACAATACAAATCAGCTACAGATCTGGGAATCACTGAATACTAAAAACGTTTAATGAGGAGTGTCTTGCACATATACTGTTGTGATGACCAAGTCGACTTTGAAGAAGCGTTTCTTACCCTCTCTGATACGATTGACATGGGGTAGAATGGATTCTGAATTGTTATAATATGTGCTGCCTTACACAAAATATGATCATCAATTTGTTACAGATTCTAGGTGGATGGGATTCCACACCAAGGAACGAGGTACCCCATGTGAATCGTTCATAATCTCTCCTAAACATACTTGTTAACTTACAGACAAGTACTAAATAGTTATTTAAAAAGTCTATTTTTTAAACTGGGCAGTGACCATACACAAGCCCCAAGTAGGATTTGAACTCGTGTAAGCATATCTTATAGATACAGCAAGAACAGCTGCTTTTTCTTCTCCTTTTGGCTTCTCCCATTAGGGGTTGCCACAGTGGATCATCTTCTTCCATATCTTTCTGTCCTGTGCATCTTGTACTTTAACACCCATCACCTGCATGTCCTCTCTCACCACATCCATAAACCTTCTTAGGCCTTCCTCTTTTTCTCTTCCCTGGCAGCTCTGTCCTTAGCATCCTTCTCCCAATATACTCAGCACCTCTCCTCTGCTCATGTCCAAACCAACGCAATCTCGCCTCTCTGACTTTGTTTCTCACTCATTCAACTTGAGCTGACCCTCTAATGTACTCATTTCTAATCCTATCCATCCTCGTCACACCTATTGTAACAGCTGCTTTTTCTCTTTGAGCCAAAGAAGTTCCAAATGGTGAGTAGCTGACCAAATCGGCTGCTGATTGCGCTGAAATCATGACGTCATGATGCTAGCGTGCCTCAAAATCACGTGACAAGCTCATTTGAAACAAGCGCAACAAAGTTTTGAAGCAGCGCTGTAACTACCCGATCTGCAGTGCCTGCCTGATTTGTGGGCGCATGCACACAAAATCCGAGCACGCATGCAAACGCAAGCTCAGAGCTTTACTATTACGACCCTGAGCCCATAGACATATATAGATATGTCTAATAGACGCCACATTCATTGTGTTGCCCAGTCGACACGATACGTCAGCGCATCCGCCCTATTGTAAGTGGCAAAACTGCCATCAAAACTAATACAGGTAGACATGAAAACCGGGTTTTCTGATGAAAAAAATAACGTTTAAAACAGTATCGTTTACATACAACTGATTTTGGCGAATCGTTTAAATGCATTTATATCCATTTATACACTTATTATTATTATTATTATTAAATAATTTCCTCCCATATAAGTAGCATCTCTCGGACTGCCTTCTTCCATCTCTGAAACATTTCTAGACTTTGCCCTGTTCTTACACAACACAGTACTGGAGTATCAGTTAATGCCCGAGTCACCTCACATATAGATTACTGTAATGCTATTCTATCTGGCATCCCACAAAAACTTATCCATCGCTTACAACTTATTCAAAATTCTGCTGCCAGGATAATAACCTGCTGTTCTAAATTAACCGAACATATTACACGTATTCTCTCTTAACTTCACTGGCTCCCTGTTAACTACAGAATACAATACTAAATACTGCTCTGAACATTTAAAGCTCTCCACAACCTCACTGATCTCCTACAGACTGGCACTCCTCTCGCTCACTCAGATCTTCATCTGCAGCTCGACTTTCTGTACCACACATCAGACTCACTTCTATGGGAGCTCGAGCGTCTCTCTTTGTGCTCCTCAACTCGGGAATTCTCTTCCTTCTCATATTCGTCACCTCGATTCAATAACAGATTTTAAATCTTCCTCAAAACTGATGTTTTCAAACTGGCATACCAATTGTGAATTTTGCACTGTTACTGCCAGTTATCTTTGTTTACTAATTATTGCTTTGATTCATCATTCTCTTGTTTTAATTTAACTAATGTTGTTTAATTTTATTGTAAGATGAGCTTGAGTGCTAAGAAAGGTGCATATTAAATAAAATGTATTATTAGTAATTATTGAGAAGAAAACTTGACCAATGTCTGAAAGTCAAAATAGTAAGACTGCAACTGGCAGTCTGGTCTTTCTTTTAACAGTGAAATGATAAACTCAATGACCAAAACAACAAATTTTATTGTATACAAATTGGCTTAATTTCTGAAAACATTTCACTCATTCCTCTCTCAATCTCTCTCTCTCTCTCTCTCACACACACACAATGTGGTTACTTAAATACTGTATATACAGGATTGTGATTACTTTAATATATACAGAATAGGATCTAAAATCCATGAAACAGAACTGTCTTACATAGGTCTTTCCGTGTGTTGCCACTCTGTAATTTGAGAATATTCAGTCTGGTGCAGCCTTAGTTTGTGGAAGACAGACACAACTAAAGACATGAGCAGAAAATGATGGTTGTCAATTTCAAACTGTGTTTCCTCGATGTGCTCATTGAGAAAAAACACATCATATGATGCCGGTACAGCATCTGTTACCAAACTAGCAGGGCACACATCACAGGGCTGCTTTCTCAAAATCCCATCCAAGGGCTACCTCCCACTGCTTCCCAAGGTGAACTTCTTTGGGAAACCTTCAAAGTTTGAGAAATGTTAACAGTGGAATTTTCTAATGGTCAAATATAACCAAAACAATTGTTCAGCCTTACCTATGAAATGTAATCCCCTGGGATCTGGTTTGGAGCATACAGCGGTTTGTACAATCCCAAGCAGCACATGCGTGAGGCATCTTATCCATTACTTCAGTCCACAGCAGTGCCACTCTCAATATGGCGGCTACGTTGACTACGATGCTGCTGGTCATGCGGTGTCTAGTAATTCTGTCTATGAGTGAGCCCAATTGTATCCTGCTGCAGGTCGCAGACTCGCCTTCCACACCACACCCCCAGCATTTGTGTCTTGTCCTCAGTCACATCGCTTTCGTTGAAAATCTAGTAACGTTGATTTACCCTGTAACCCTAAAAGACGATATTAATAGGACTTCCTCCAATCACGAGGCAAGAATCCAAGTTTCTCTTTATGGAATATAAACAGCTTTTTATCAAGTACCATAAAGAGTTGGGTGGTTCGTTTGGAATGTAAACGGAGACAGCGAGCACCCGTTGATTGTTGTGCTGAACGCAGAAGTTTTTACAGTTGATATAAATGGGGGATACATTCAAAGTAATTTCAAACCATCTGAATGTAAAAAAGTCTTAACATTTAACTGATTATCGCATTTAAAAAACAAACAGTCTCGTGGTTAAGTTCACAGAGAGCCAGGGACCTCATTCGAACGGGTTGATGGCATTTTTACCAAGTGCTGAAAAGTGTTAAGGATTTTTTTAGTTAAAAAAAAAAAAAAAAAAGATTTCAGAGACTTATCTAATGTAGCAGATCAGAAGGAGTGTACATTTTCTTAATTGCTTTGAATCGTGGAGAGAATAAGTATTTACATAAATTTTATGATATAAAAAATAGAACACGTTCAAATTAGATTAAGTACGTCAGGGGCTCATTAACACTTTTCTTAATTGTTTAGGTTAATAACATGAAAACAAGGGCTTATTATCATGAAAACAGAAAGGCGCTGTTTAACTGTAAAGATGGCACCGACTGGTGTGGCTGGCTGTCTGCTTGTCTCGCTAATCTATGTTTTAACTTAGTTTTTATGTATTAGTTTCTCAGCAGCCACTGTCCTATGATCATGATTCTTTACTTAACAAATTCTTGCTTTCCTCTTAATTTTCATCTCCTGATGGGATATTATGTGAACCTCCTCCTTTGTTTATTTATCTCCTGACTTCTTCACCTGGACGCCGGTGTTCACCTGTATCAGTGAGTTGAATGCCTCTCGGAGATGCAAACGCACCCGACATGGAAGAAGAGTCGGTATTGCTGTTAAACAACGCTGACTCAAGTCGCAGAGCTTGGTTTCCTGATGCCTGCGAGTTGTTTATAACCCATCTTCTTCTGCACAGGACTCCATCCCTGGTCCATGGGCGCTGGATGCCGGATTTAATTTTTCCATTTCAAGGTGGCATCACTCTTCCTCGGTGTGCTCTCAGGGAGTAAACGCTGCTAATCTTCGCACGCTCACCCGTGCTCGTCCCGCAGCAAGCTCTTCTACTTCCATCAAGGCTGCTCTCTTGAACATGAGATCAGTGTCTAATAAAACTTTTATTCTGTAAGACTTTATTACTAGCACATATAGCAGTGAAAAGAAATGTGGTGGTGGTGAACGCTGGCGTGACTGCTTGCCGCTGCCTCCCCCCTTTCTTAGAGATTAACTTCTTAAATACCTTTTAATTAACTTCTCTTAAGCATTTTTTCAACTCATAACTTTTGTGGACTCTCTGTGAACTCCAAGTAAACTTTTAACTAAATTGAACTCGATTTGAAACCTTATCGGGATTAGCTGGGTGCGGTCAACAACTCCTAATGATGGCAGGATTAGTGCAAGGAAACTGGATATGCAGGGCTCTTACCTGTCTTGTACTAGCCCTTTGCCTCCTGTCAATGATGATTCAGCTGGTTTCAAGCCTGTATCAATATTCGGCAGCGGATCTTCTTCGACTTCATCCAAGTATGACTGGATCTCCTATGGACGTCCTGTTAACCTTCCCGGACATTTTTTTTTCAGCCACGACGGAGATATATCCACAAAGGCTCCCGCCGGAATTTTCAACAGGATACTCGAGCTCCAATAACCTCTTACTAGTCCACTTCTCGTCCATCGCTGAGGCCATCTGGCAGAGCTTCGGATCCGAGTGTGTTAGCCAGCCTAGCTACGGTGGCTAGCGCTCCTGCTCATCTCAGCGAGGATACCATCAACTTTGCTCATCTCAACATCCGTTCCCTCACAGGAAAGACCCATCTCATTCAGGACCTTCTCATGGATCGTAACATCGACATCCTCTCTCTAAATGAGACGTGGCAGCAACCCCAGGACTTAACTTTGCTCAACGAAGCAACACATCCCGGGTTTGTTTACATGGCGCAACCTCGCAACTCTGGTCGTGGAGGAGGTCTCGCGATACTCTACCGCGAGACAATGCAAGTTACGCCGCTGACAGTTTCTTCCTATGGTTCTTTTGAGTCTCTTGTCTGTCAACTACCTGGCTCTATTCCCACCATTGTTGCAACTATTTACCGTCCCCCTAAATTCAACAAAGAGTTTCTGAATGACTTTTCTGCTTTTTTAGCTTATTTGTCCTCGTTATCTTCGAACATAATAATAATGGGTGATTTTAACATTCATTTGGATAACAGTAAATCCTTGGCGACCAGAGATTTTATCTCTTGTCTTGATAACTTTGACTTTCAGCATTTTTTAGAAACCCCGACACATTCCAAAGGACATATCTTGGATTTAATTTGCTGTACTGGACTCACTCTGAATGACTGTACTGCGGAAGAATTTCCCTCTTCAGATCATTTTCTCCTTACATTCAATATGACTTTTACTGTCTACACCATCAAACCTCTTTGTGTGAACTTTTAGGAATCTTAAAAATATCAACATGGACAATTTTCAATTAGGTATTGATACACTTGTGGAATCATTACAAACCATTTCTCCGCCAGATTTAGTTAACTATTATAACGAAGAACTTCTTGACATTTTGAATTCGGTAGCCCCACTCAAAACCCGATCAGTTTCATTTACACACACTGCCCCATGGTTTACACCAACTTTGCGCATTTTAAAATCTAAAGGTCGGCAATTAGAACGGCTGTACAAGAAGACAGGTCTTAATGTTCATAAAGAAATGTATTTCAGCCATATGCATCACTATAGGGACAGCATACGACATGCTAAAGCTGCCTATTTTACTGCCCTAATTTCTTCCAACAAGGGGAACTCTGGAACACTTTTTTCCCTGCTCATATCGCTAACAAGTCCTCCAGACTCTTTCCTTGCACTGCCTTTCTAACGAATTCTGTAACACCTTAATGACATTTTTTAAGGATAAAATCCAGGCAATACATTATAATTTAGGCTCTGCTGCTACTGACTCCACCACTGATGATTTTCCTCCTCCTACTCATTCATTTTCCATGTTTGAGTTTCCCTCCACCTCAGAAATTATGGATCTCATCAATAGCTCTAAGCCTTCGACCTGTCACGTGGATCCAATTCCCATTGCTCTGGTTAAAGCCTGCCTTCCCTCGCTAGCTCCTCTCGTTGTTTCAATTATTCACTCGTCACTTTCCACCGGAATTGCTCACCAGTCTATGAAAACTGCAGTGATTCACCCCTTACTGAAAAAACCTGGGGTTGACCCTACTGACTTCAATAATTTCCGACCAATTTCTAATCTTCCTTTTATTTCAAAGGTTCTTGAAAAAACTGTGGCTTCCCAACTACATCAGCATTTATCTGCTAACAGTTTATACAAACCATTCCAGTCAGGCTTCCGATGTTTTCACAGCACTGAGACGGCACTAATTAAGATTACTAATGATCTCTTAGTGGCTGCAGACTCAGGCCTAATCACAATTCTTGTGATTTGACCTCAGTGCTGCATTTGACACTGTCTGTCACTTCACCTTACTAAAAAGGTTATCTGCACTAGGTATTTCTCACATTCCGTTAACCTGGTTTAAGTCATATCTTACAGACAGAACTCAATTCATTCAGCTGGACACATGTACCTCCACTCCCACTCCTGTAGTATCTGGGGTTCCTCAAGGTTCTGTCCTTGGCCCCCTGCTGTTTATCATTTATTTGCTACCTTTGGGTGTCATTTTTCGTAAATGGAAGATAAACTTTCATTGTTACTCAGACGACACCCAGTTATATATCTCAACTTCACCATCTGCATCGCTTCCACCATCCTCACTTACTGATTGCCTTGCTGAGATCAAGTCTTGGTTCTCTAACTTCTTGCAGTTGAACTCCAATAAAACTGAGGTGCTTCTTATGGGCACGAAATCTGCAATAGCGAAGGCATCAAAGATCTCAGTATTAATAGACAACACATCTGTTACCTGTACAGATCAGATAAAAAGCCTTGGTGTAATTCTGGACAGCACATTGTCTTTCCAGTCTCACATCTGTTACTCGAGTAGCTTACTTCCACCTGCGAAACATTAATCACCTGCATCCATTTCTGTCAAATCACTCTACTGCCATTTTAGTCGACAGTTTGGTCACCTCCCGCCTGGACTATTGCAATTCACTTCTCTTTGGTCTGCCCCAAAAGTTACTACATCAACTTCAACTAGTTCAAAATTCGGCTGCTCGTATAATTACTAAAACACCCTACTCTGATCACATCACACCCGTTATTCAGCAGCTTCATTGGCTGCCAATAAAGTTTAGGGTCAACTACAAAATTTTAGTCCTTACATATAAGGCCATTCATAATCTTGCCCCACATAACTCTCTGAGCTCCTACAAGTCACTAAACCCTCTCGCATGCTCAGATCCTCTTCTTCCATCAACTTAAATAATCCACCAGCACGTCTTGTCATGATGGGATATCGAGCATTTAGCAGAACGGCACCTTCCTTATGGAACTCATTACCTGCTTACCTTAGGAACATGACTACCCTTCACTAATTCCAGGCTAATCTCAAAACTCATCTGTTCAAAATTGCTTATTCACTGTAACTGTTATTGGTGTTTTATCTGATGTTAGTAGTATACTGTCAGGTGGCTTCTGTCAAACTGTCAATCAAAATGATTTATGACCGGAAGTCCCACCCCCAACCACCTGTTCGGCCCCCTCCTTGCCCCTCCCCAACCACCTGTTCGGCCCCCCTACTTGCCCCCGCCACCCAACCACCTGTTTGGCCACCTGTTTTCCCCAGGAAACTGTGAAGGGCAATTTTATGGATGCCCCACCCCCCTCTGCTTGGGCACCTGTTCTGCCCCATCTCACTAGGGCAAGTCCAGACATGCCCAAGGTCTGCCTAGGCCCCGCCCCCTTGAACCCATCACCACCCCAACCACTTCCCAGCCCCCCTCTTCCGAAGACAAGTTCAGGCATGTTGCAGCCGGACCCTGGACAAGTTCAGGCATGTTCCTGGCCTGAAGGGCCTGCCTAGGACCCCCGGACAGGCAGCACCTGATGGCTGGCCCCTCCACTTCCTGGGCCACTTTTTCCGAGGACATACATACACACACACACACACACACACAGCCACACACACACATGACGGACCGATCTAACTTGTCGCCGTTCCTACCAATATTGCTGTGGGTAAGAATCCTTGTATCTATGTAACTATTATTTTTAAAATATCTATCTAATCGTTGCTGTATCATTAGTAAAACCCTTGTATTTTATCTAAGCCAGAACAGCCTTTCCTTCCCATCTCAGTGAAAATCCTTTCCAGAGAACAACAACTGACTCCCAACTCACAGACAGGCTCTGCGTTTAAAAGCCTTCAACATCACACACAGAAAGATGTCAGGCCGCCTCTAAGCAACCCGGCTTTTGCACAGTCCGGCTTTTAGCAGCCCCTTGCGCTCGCACGCAAGCTGGTCAATGCCAAAGCTCTAAGCAGCCCTGAACAGACACATAGCTGTATGACAACCTGTATGACCCGGAGCGCTGCTAGAGCCGTGAGCCTATGCCAGCCATATGCTCAGTCCCTCCTGACGCTGTGAAGCGCGACTGCCTTAACACAGTGCTGTGCTTCAAAAACCCATTACCCTCCTCCCCTGCCAGCTCTGCGCTGATTCAGTCCAGGCGCGCACATGCTTGTCAACAGCTGAGCGTAAGCCCCCCTTCTACTATCCCCATGCGCTGGGCACGCAACTTGTTCCCAAGACTCATAGATCTTTAAAAGTTAAAGGCTTTCATGATAACGTGTAAAACACAAGATAACTAGTTCGATATAAGTCCTTTAAAAATCACACAGTTAAATAATATGCAGCAGTTCCCTTTTAAATCACGTTTGAGACGTCTAAATGCTATATTAATTTATTTATAATTTTAATTTAAATCAATCTAAAACAATGCCTTGTTCTACCCATGTTAATCCTCCCATCATGAAGAAATGCGTTTAGTTTTTCTAAAAGTTTGAATGCCTTAATCAGATCGGATATCTCGGGCTAGAGAAAGGAACTTTAAAATACTCTTTGCCAAATCTGATCTTTCCAAAGCACATCGCCCCTCACACACACACACAGTTAAATAAGATGTAGCAGAACCCTTTTAAATCACGTTTGAGATGTCTAAATGCTATATTAAGTAATATATTTATAATTTGTAATAAAATCGATCTAAAACAAACCCTTGTTCTATCCAATAACACCCCTGTTAATCCACCCCTCATGAAGAAAGGCGTTTAGTTTTTTCTAAAAGTTTGATTGACTTAATCAGATCGGATATCTTAGGCTAGAAAAAAGCGAATTAAAATACTCTTTGTCAAAACCGATCTTTCCAAAGCATAATGCACCTCCCAATGCCCACCTCCCAACTCCGGCCGCCTGGAGCGAAGGTAGTGGGTGTTGGGGAATCAGTGTCGATTCACACTTCAGCTGTTAGGACGGCTCAGGCCGTTTATGATCCTTAACCTCGTGGTCGAGCAAACTCTGGGAAAGGTGAAAGCGGTCTTACGGAGAAGCGTGCAGCTGTTTAAAGAAATGGATTCTATTAAACAAAATCTGGGCTTTTCTTCCAAAGCCGTGGATTTAAAACCGGACAATGGACATTACATGGGTGTCCAGTTAAAATGATGGGCAAGCATCTGTTACCACAGATCACAGGGCACATTTCAAAAAATCCAGCTCTTTCGGGTATATAAATAAGCTGCGTCCGGAACTCGAACCCATTTCTCTACCCTTCGTTCAGAACAACAAGATGAATTTCTCCCAACACGGTTTGTCATCATGAATTTATTAGAATAATGTATTATAATTTTAATGACTACAGCTAAATGAAATCTAATTATTCTTCATTCAGCGTATTCTGCATCAGGCAGCGTCACCGAACCCCCAGGTAAGGCTATTCATGATTCTTATACACGTTAAATGAACATGTTTTAAAAACTGAGGTCTGAATTCTTATATTTTTTCCTTAGAGCTGTTCATACCTGTCAATTCGCAAAATGGTAAAAACCTTTTTTTAATATATCTTGTTTAATACGCGCATGGATTGCTTATCAGCATTTAGGCTGCGCGTTCATACAGTGTCGGCGTGAGCTTGCGTGCATGTGCAAGCACTTGCGTGTTTTGGCGCGAGTTCGGGAGCGCGCGTGCATGTGTAAGCGCTTACGTGTTTGTAAATACAAAAGTCTAAAACTGCTTATAACATGTTTCTATTGGTCTGATCCGTTCATGAAAGGGGATGATGAGTCTATATGTGTCTTAACTAACCGCATGAACGACGTGCATGAGTGAATATTTGAGTATAATTACTGGGTTGTAATGGAAAATGTCCAGGAATGCAATAAAGTTATTTCAAAACGTACGGCCGATTCCTTTATTTTCTTTTCTGTAGAGGTATATATACAAGTAGATTCCGATCAATTTTAATGACACAGGTGAGAAATTTTATTAAAATGATAAAATGTTTACAACGTTTCTACATGCGTACGTGTGTGTGCTCGCAAGCGTGCATGTGATTACTAGCCTTCGGGCGCACATGAGCTTTGTTAAATGAAATGTAGTTTAATACATACTAGGGGCCCCAAAAGTCCGGGCGATTTTAGACGTATCAAAAGTATTGTTGAATCATCGGGTAAATGAATATTATAACGTGTTCCTGTATTTATGAGATTATATTTTAATACCTTGAGACCCGACTATTTTGAAAATGATTTTTATCCAACTTAGTGTAGGGATTGCGCGTGCAGTTTGTTAAAGTGCTTCGGGTAGTTACAAGTAGTCTATCGGGTTGAATAGGGGTGATGCGTATTAAAACGTTCGGTGTTAATTAACCGGTTGAGCTGTATGTGTGTGTGTGCGTGTGTAAGCACATGTAGATCAGCTTGTGTATATGTGTGTGTCTGGATTGCTTGTTTAAAGAGCTTGTGCATTTGGTTTCAGCTGCTGCAAGCACTGGAATGGGGAAATGTTATTTTAAATAGGTATGCATTTTGTTTTGCAGACGAAAATTCTGTACAAATTCTGTACAAAGGGATTACCCTGATTTGTACATTCACAGTAAGTGTCCTTTTCAGTTTATGGATGAAACTTTGGGGAACACACTTATCTGCAGATTTTGTGAAAAGAGTCCTTTAACTGAGAAGGTTATAATTTTATATTCAGATTCAGTTTTCCTGGGTGTTTTAACGCAATTGCTGCAAGGTTCAGAAAATC